>NC_142063.1:159484131-159601631 GCF_059756535.1 Pantherophis guttatus
TTACCTTTTATTTGGCCCCACCCCCAATCTATTGCTGCCTCCTGAGTCCCAGCTGATGGCTAGAGGGAAAAAAAACTGTTTAAACTCTTGCCGCAGGGCTTCAAAGGGCTGCCCTACAGCTGATCAGTGTTAAAAGAAAACAATTGAGTAGACCGGTGCCTGCAAAAATAAATGGGTAGACTAGTGCCTGCAAAAATAAATGGGTAGACTGGTGCCTGCAAAAAAAAATGGGTAGACCAGTGCCTGCAAAAATAAATGGGTAGATTGGTACAGCTCTGCAAGCAGTTAAAAGTCTGGTAGACCAGTACCTCTGCTAAATCCTAAATAATTGTCACATGACCATCAAGCCATGCCCACAAAATAAGCTACACCCACAGAACTGGTAGTAAAAAAATTAGAACCCACCCCTGGTATCCTTCCCCTGCCACGCCCACCAAGCCACACCCACAGAACTGGTAGTAAAAAAATTTGAAACCCACCACTGGATGTAATGCTATGTTCACAGCATGCTTCTACTGAAACTCTCCTGGCAAATGCAGGTCTGCAGTGATAATAATAAAAAAAGAACTAACATTTTCTACCATGGCAAGTCCATAATAGTATATTGGCTAAGACAAAGGAGAAGATGCTATCTCCGGCATTCAAGATTAAAAAAAAAACAACCTACATTTTTTGAAAGAAAGTAGGCGGTGTGATGCTCAGAAGCCTGTATCCCACTGTTGTTCATAACATCCCAACTTTTGCTGCCTCTGCCTGATGCAGAGACACACATCCTATTCTTTAAAGAACTTTGTTGATGCATAGGGGATCCATGAAAGTAAGGCTCCTTCTTGAGAGTTTGCATTAGGATATGTTGAGACAATACTAGTATGCTTTTATTCTCTAATCCCTAAGTATTTTCAAGAGAAGAAAATTATCTGTTAGCTGCATGAAGCAAAACTATTTCTCTAAGAGCAAAT
The DNA here is from genome assembly GCF_059756535.1 of Pantherophis guttatus. NCBI lineage: Eukaryota > Metazoa > Chordata > Lepidosauria > Squamata > Colubridae > Pantherophis > Pantherophis guttatus. Next base: position 159,485,091 of record NC_142063.1, read on the forward strand.
ATTGTAAATGTGTTTTTTCTTCCCCCTTGCTCTACCTCTTTGTCTTTAATGGAACAGAAAAAGAATTACTGGAAGGGCTCTATAGTCTAACAAGCATCAGCAACAGACTCAAGTATACATTTTCCAAGAAGAGATTTAAACTTTGTCCTTTATTTGTATTTATCCCCTGGATTCAATTGAGAGGCTTAATATATTTTTTTAAAGAGAAGATGTGCAATACTCAGATTTTCCAGATATTTAAATATTGCTATAGATATCGTAAAAGCCAAGCATCTACTACTCTCCTGCTGTTTTTTATATTTAATATTCAGTTTTGTAATTTAGTTGTACGTCCTTTCATTTGTGTTCTTAGCTGAATCAGTTTTGCTTGGTTGGTTGGTCTGAAATGGCACTAATTTCATCTTAAAATGTACATTGTGTTTTAAGTGTATTCAAGAACCAACACTGATTTTTAATGCAAGCAATGAAGTAAAAATTTTTGGTCACAATTACGACAGATTTAGGGTTAGGGTTAGGGACATTAATCTTAGAAGTATTTGCATTGCAACAAATCTTAGCTACCATCTAGGGTCACCAAATATTTGAACTGGCAAAGGAGAACAATTGAAAAGGAGGAGATATATATGAATGTATAATATTGTGATTTTTCAATCACAATATTTTCCAGCAACTTTTGATTTTCAAAAACAGATGTGTGGAAAGTAATATTTTTCAGAAGATCCAACTTTGTCTAAACATTTTTATTTTCAAGAATGTATGTGGGAAACTTCTCATGGGTAATATTCTTAATGTTGCTTTTGAAAACGACACCTTTGACAGAATCAACAGCTAGCCAATTTCTTTCCTTTGCCACTGGGGGTTTATCAGATAGAATACCCTTTTGACGTTAGTGTTATGTCCAGCAATGCAAGAGAAAAATTCACAAATATATCCGAAAAACAACTTGCATTTTTGCAGTCTTTGAAGTGGAAACACCCATTGTACATGCAAAAGATCTTTGATGAAGTGGTCATTCTGTTTGTTCACAAATATTTTAAGATTGCAGTACTGATCAACTAATTGTATATCATCCACAGTTATGCCATTTTTCTTCAGGTGAAGTCTGCATGGTAACAGCTTGTCAAACAAAATGTCCTTTCTTGCATCCAAACACATCAGGCAAAAACAGTGAAATTCTTTGAAAGGGTTTAACCACTTTTCCAAACACTTAATACACTCTTCATACATCAATTTAATCTCTTCTGCAAAACACTGACACTCTTTCTCTAGATGTCTTTCATGTAGTGTCTTCACAAGATCTCTAACTTTCAGATATAAATGTCTGACTCAGCCTGCTTTTCAGAACTTCAGATGGTGATTGGGGGAAGTTCACCACCTCTATTAACTGACGATTCTTCACTTTCAGCTGCTTGCAATCTTACCCTGGAAGACAGACATCAATGAGTGCAGAAACCAGATGTAAACTTCTGCAAAATTGTTCTCAAAAACATTATTGATCAAAGCTGCTGGCTGACTTACAGAAAGGACATAGTCCTTCAACATAGAAAACAACCTCCGTAATCTTTCAATAGCTGGAAATAGACTAAACCATCCAGTTTTATTGTGATACAATAATTGGTAACAGATAATGTCTGTATATTTGCAAAAAGCTTTCAAAATCTCAGTTTAAACTGTGCGTTCGGCTATCTAATTGAATATGTTCAATATAATTGCCAATTTCAATAAATCAGTACAAAGTTGAAGGTAGTTGTGGAGGACATGAGCAGGGAATCTAACGCCAGCTATAGGCCTATTGAGGTTTTGTTTCAGGAAAACACATTTTTATCATGTTTTCCATTGACACCTCTAAAGTTCACATTACCATTGTCCCCTGTGAATGCAACACATTTTGAGGACAGATCATATCTTGCCATAGTGTTCAAAATGTATTGTGATATAGTAGTAGACAATCATTTGGAGTATTGTCTAGCTCAGAAATCTTAGCTTGGATCCCACCAGCCTTCCTGAAAAGAACTAATCAATGGGGAAAATCTTCTGTGCCCCCTAGTCACTGGCATCAGTTGCAATTCCAAAACATGTACCTTCACTTAGTGACTTCATGAGTTTGGAAATAGTATCAAGTGCAATAACATGGTTTATAATTGCCTTAGTTTTGGTTCCCAAACCTGTGGGCTGTGCAGGGGTTCCCAACCTGTGGGCTGGAGCCTACTAGTGGGCTTGTGTGAGTGGCTGGCTGATGGTTGCATAAAGTTGCAGGCGCTCATAGCCCCATTCAAGCGAGCAATGGGTCCTCGCGTGTGCGCACATGTGCCTGCTCCTCCCACAAAACCATCACTTCTTCTCCCCTCCCCCCGCTCTGGGCCACCAACCCAGAAAGGTTGAGGAACTCTGTTCTAGTGCACGTTATATATATATTTTTTTGCAGTTTTTGGAATCTCAAATCAGCAACCCAGTTCTGCAGTTTGTACGACTGATGATGAATAACTCTATGAAATCCTAAAGTTGCTTCAGCAGCACACACTTCTATAAGTACTGTTGAATGTTTAGGCTGAAAAAAAATGACATTACTTTGCCTGATGAAGCTGAATCCTTTAGCATGTTTTTATGCTTCTCCCTGTCAATATGGTACCTCAAACTGGTGAACCCCGTGATGGCAAACCTATGGCACGTGTGCCACAGGGGGAATGAGTAGCCATATCAGTGGGCAAGTGAGTTCAGCTCTGGCGTGCATGCACACTCAGGCCAGCTGATTTTCAGGCCTTCTGGGCCCACCAGAAGTTGGCAAACAGGCCATTTCTGGCCTCTGGAGGGCCTCCGGGGGGGTGGGGGGTGGGGAAGGCTGTTTTCGCCCTCCCCAGACTCCTAGAGAGGCTCTGGAGCCAGGTGAGAGAGAAAAACGAGCCTACTGGGCCATCGCGTGCCAGGAGTGGGGTGTGTGTGTGGGGGGGTGGGGTTGTGTGCACATGCGTGAGGGCGGGGCACATAAACTTATGGGTGTGGGCACGTGTGCGCACGTCCCCCCCAGCTCCCCCCGTGGTATGCGATGGCAAAAAGGTTAGCCATCACTGGGTGAACCCCTTACTAGTAGTGGGCAAATACCAAGCACTTTGCTTCATTTTTATTGCATCCCTGAAGAAAGAGGAAATACTTACTTTTCACACTCTCAATGGGCAGTAAAAAAACCCAAACCTAATTATTTTTAACAAAAAGAAAAATCGCTAGTGATAATATAGAATTGGCGATGACATGCTTTTCAAATTTCACCATAGAAATTTATGATGAGTTCTGTGATCTACAGGCTACAGTAATCACAGATTTGAAGGGGCTGGATAGAAGCCAATTGCTGGAATCAGGAAATAAATTAAACAACGTAAATGTAAGCTGTCGAGGCTGTCACCGAACAAGGGGAAGAAAGCAGACGATTGACAAAGTCACATACACATAAAAGTTTCAATGGCTACTGTTGTGAAAGCATCCCAAAATAAATAAATAAGTTCATTCAAAAAGCTGGACAGTATTTGATTTTAAAGCTAGGCCTGCAGGGCGAAGGACATGAGGACAAAAAATAGGACGCATTCTCCTTTTGCCAGATGTCTGGTAATCTTACCACCAGCAACATTCTGACAGTCTGAAGAGGTGTTTACTTTTTAAGAAAGTAGCTTCCAGCTAGTTTTAATTTGTTAGAAGTCCAATCTACTAATGTTGCAGCCACATTGTTCATTGGAAGCTACTTTCTTTTTCTATAGTGTTTTTGAGCCTTCATATCCTAAAAACGAGAAAGTGTTAGTTGACTGTTATGTTTAAAAGAAATTCAGTCTCTGATCTTTTCCTTATTAATGACATTGCAGCACCTTCACACCATCACTCTTAACCATCCTTAGGATATGATCTACGTTGCTATTGGGGAAACTGTATGTAAGTCAGGGGTGAAATCCAGCAGGTTCTGACAGGTTCTGGAGAACCGGTAGTGGAAATTTTGAGTAGTTCGGAGAACCGGCAAATACCACCTCTGGCTGGCCCCAGAGTGGGGTGAGAATGAAGATTTTGCAATATCCTTCCCCCAGGAGTGGGGTGGGAATGGAGATTTTGCAGTATCCTTCCCCTGCCATGCCCACCAAGCCACACCCACCAAGCCACACCACACCCACCAAGCCACGCCCACAGAACCAGTAGTAAAAAAAATTGGTTTTCACCACTGATGTAAGTCCTCCTCAATGCAAGGGTGTCATGTGTCATGGTGCTCCTGCCAAAATAAGGACACGACTAGGTCCCAGAAATATTATTTTTTCATTGACACTGCCTGGTTTAAGGAACATCCTCTCCAAAAAGAATCTACATTATAGTTGTCTTGCTTTTAGCACTAGGTTGCTTTTTAGTGCTTTTAATATTTTTAGATAATTGCACTGATAGTGGTTTTACTTTTGTTTAAAAATGCATTGTTGATATTTTGACCTTATTTATACTTGGCTTGTTTCGTTGTCACAGTTCTGGTCACCTTTTCCATGTAATATTTTTAATCTGTGTGCTTCTCAGTTACTGGATAAGATTTAAAAACATGATCAATCATTGGGTTATGTGTTCTATTTGAAGGAATTTCCTGTGAAGCAACCAAAGCACTCTACTATAAACTTGCTGAATGTTGAAAAGTCAGTATTGTTGCTTTATTTTGGCACTGTTTTGCTTGTATCATATTAATTGATATGGAGAGGGTTTTTTTTAGATGGCTACTCTAAGCTTTTGATAGGACCCTATTGGTGCTTCATTCACACCTTTGTGGCCCATTTTTAATCAAAATGGCAGTTAAAGAAATTGAATAATGATGGGATTGTTCTCCAAGTAGACCATGCACATCAGATTCTGGGTTTGGGATGCTTTTTTCAGGAAGATTGTAAAAGACACAAGAAACCCTTGAGAATAGCCTAAGAGGTTCTCCTCAAGAATTATTGAGGCATGTAACGGAAAGAATAACAGATGATAAAGGTACCTATTTTTACTACATAAATAGGTCTCAGGTCTGAAAACCCATTAATGCTAGAATATGCCAAGTTCTTGCCTCAGTCTTTGAGGTTCCATCACAATTCTAGCCCAAGCCACTCCTGTCCCAGATAATATTTTCTCTTGTAAAAAGTTGGCAACCTTTGCTAACAAAAGCTTTGTAATTGTAAGTTATGCATATATATTATGCCTATAGTGTAAATAAAATATTGACCAGAACTTGTGATGGGGATTTCTACCAGGATTTTTTTTCTCTTTTAATATATGTCTCTGCAATTCCCCTCCTGCCCATTTTTATGATCTATTGTTAGCCTGCACTGTTTTCTTCTCCGCTGATCCAGCATTTATTTTAACCTTTGCAACCTCATTTAGTAAAGCTATTTATGTCATTATAATTATAATTCTCTGCATGAAAAATTGCTTGGCGACATCTGCTCCAGATCGGGGGATTTGTTGTTGTTGTTTAATTAACATGAAATGCTCTCTGGCCCGGCCCTTTTTAGCTCGGTTGAAAATGTTGAATCTTACTGATCTTGTTTCTGTTTGATTTCCACCCACACCCCACCTGCTGGATTTCAGGATTTTAATTCCACCCCCTCTTTCCTCTTCCTCATATTTCCCCAATATCTGATGATCTTCATAATTGCCATTTTGGACTTAACTTCCCATATAAAAGCAGCATTTTTTTTTAATTGGTGACCATAATCAGGAAGGAAACGGTAACACCCAGGGATTGCATAAATAAATACAATGTTTTAATAATTTAATTAGGAGCTGTGACACAAAACATCAGATCTGGATGATCTGCCAAGACAAAGCTGGTCACCCAATCTGGATGATCCTTCTCTATTTTGAAGCCATTGATCTTTCATAATTTTCATCCTTCAGATCAAACCACTCATAAAGTGAGTCTCTCTCAAGTCATTACTCCCCCAAACATTAAAGCTTCAGATCTTATAAGTTGGTTAATTCTCATAGAAGTAATTTTCTTGCTCTATAGAAAGATCAGTCTCACAAATACAATCAGTGGTGGGTTTCAAAACTTTTTACTGCTGGGTCTGTGAACGTGGCTTGGTGGGCGTGGCATGGCTTGGTGGGCGTGGCTTGGTGGGTGTGGCAGGGGAAGGATACCATAAAATCTTTATTCTCACCTCACTCCAGGGAAAGGATACTGCAAAATCCCCATTTCCTCCTGATCAGCTGGGACTTGGGAGGCAGAGAATAGATGGGGGCGGGGCCAGTCAGAATTTTTACTACTGGTTCTCCGAACTACTCAAAATTTCTGCTACTGTTTCTCTAGAACTAGTCAGAACCTGCTGAAACCCACCTCTGAATACAATGACTTCTGAAAATATAAAAAAATAACTATCCAGGTATGTTGTGAATTAAGGATGGCATAGTGAGCCAAAATAATAGGAAATATTTTGAGGACTTAGTGACATATTTTGATTTCTTCTTTATATTATGATATATTATTATAATATATTATTATATATAAGAGCTGTGGTGGCGCAGTGGTTAGAATGCAATATTGCAGGCTGACTCTGCCCACTGGCAGGAATTCGATCCTGGTGGGGCTCAAGGTTCACTCAGCCTTTCATCCTTCCAGTGGTGGGGTTCAAATAATTTAACAACTGGTTCTCTGCCCAAATGACTGGCTGGGTGGGCGTGGCCAAGGGGTGTGACAGCACTCAGCCTCCTGGAGCACGCTGCTAGTCAAAACGGGGCGTGCGGATTAATTACAAAATGTGGGCTTTGCTTTGTGACATCCAGATCCAGTGAGCAAGGGGTGTGAACTGCACAGAAAGTACACTTTTCTTTGGTTATGAAGAAATATCCCCAAAGTCAGATGTGCACTAAATGTAAACTGACTTTTAGCTACACATCTTCCCAGCAAACAGCAAATTTTGAAGCTCCAGGTAAAGAGGATTCATTTTAGGATGAGTAACCACAGTTCACGCACGCTCACATTTTCAGTGCTGGGCAAACCGGTTGTTAATTCATGTGCCGCCCACCTCTGACTATGGAGCAGTATAGAAGTCTAAGTGCTATTGCTACTACTGACTCATCATGGACTGGACTGGACAGGACAGAGATCATCACTGCCCTTTAGTGTAGCAGGTAAACTTAAATTGGTGGTGAGTAGGAACCTTGCAGTATTGTTTCCCAAGGTAGCTTAATTATGCCGACTCCTTCTGTTTCTCCTGTAAGCTCCTTTAAGTCCTTAAAATCCTTTAAGATTTTGCCATATCTTCTTCTCTCAACTCCTTCCTCACCAATATCCCTTACTTTTCCTCAACCTCCCTATCTTTTCCATTCCTGCTGGCCATACTGATCCTCCTGTCCTTGGATTCTGACTTTTTATACCTCTTTTTCTCTTGCTTTGTGATTGGAACTTATGATCTTCCACCTCAAGAGAAGACAAATCTTTCACAGTCCCTACATTTACATTAAAAAAAATATGTTGGTGAGAAACAAAGCAGATTATTCCATTTTAGCAATTGTATTATTTTGGCAAAGAGCAGATAAGAGACATTTTTCATCTGGGTTTCCATATATAGTTGCAGGAAACTGAAGAATGCACTTTGAACAAATAAACAACCCAGTTGCCTTTATGATGACGGGAACAAAGAAAGTGCATAATGATCTCCCTGTGTTGATTAGCTTTTTGTAAAATTCACTGCATAGCAAGTTTTCCTTGGTCTATTTCCATTTTTCCAACATTCAGCATGAAGGCTCTAAAATTTACACCTCATTGCTGTCCTTTCACATTGTTAGTTCTGCTGATTTTCCTGCCCCATTCTGTGTTTCATTCTTTTTACTTTCATGCTCTACAACTGTGGCCATATCATCCCACCAAGGTTATTCTTGAGTATTCACTGGATCAGGAACAGAGGTGGTATTCAGCCGGTTCAGACCAGTTCAGGCGACTAGTGGCAACCTGCAGGTGGGTGCAATCCCATCCTATATCGCTGTGTTTTTGATGCTGCATGCATTTGTGGATGACATGCACAAACGAACTGCCGTGTTGTTTGACGCTGCATACATGTCCGTATGGTGTGCGCGAGTGAATTGCCGTGTTGTTTGACATCACATGCATGCTTGGATGGCGCATGCTCACATTTCTGGTGCTGGGCGAACCGGTTGGTACTGTATGTGAATCCCATCTCTGATCAGGATAGTTTAGGATTAGTGAATAACTGGTCCATGTTAGTGCTACTATTTTTGATTTTCAGTTGAATTGTATAACTCAGAAAACTCCATACGTTTTTGCATGTATATATTTTTTCCTATATTTTATATTTTATTTACTTTTACTGTACTTCATTTTACAAATCTCTCCAATACAGTTTTTAAAATGTAATTTTTAAAAAAATACACTTTCCCACTAGTAACTGCATGCTTTGATTTCCTAAAAGATGGATATAATATAAGAATTTATTAACATACACAAAGTGGTGTTATTTATACTGGGAGCTGCATGATGTTGTTGTATATGGATGGGATCCCCTAGAATTTACAATCAGTAAATCAAATCAATGTCCTGATTTTTTTTTTTTTTTTACTATTTCTGGTTCACATTTACTTAACAATATTAATCATCCTGATAAGATATGGTCAGAATTAATTTTGGATTTAAGATCTGACACTATAGCTCAGGGAAACTGATTGAGAGCACAGCATTTATTTATTAATAGAGTAGAATCAAAGCAGCTCACCAAAAACATTGTAGAAACAGGTAAAGTTTTAAAACACAGTTTAGATTACTTAAACCAATTTCAATTGAAGAGCAAGATCATATATTTTCATAATAAAAATAGCACTCCTGCTATTATAATAATAAAATAAAATAGCCTTAGATTTACTAACATTTAAAAGAAAAAGGCCAAACAACATCTTAAGAGGAGCATTACAGAAACCAGATGAAACAACAGAAAAGGTGCTGCCTTATATTTTAAATAATCATCTTTTTGCAAGTAATCACAGGCATAGAAGAACCCTTCAACAGGGTCTACCACAGGGGTCAGCAACCTGCGGCTCTAGAGCCGCAGGTGGCTCTTTCACCCATCTGCTATGGCTCCCTGTCACTCAAAATATGCGTCACAACCGCCAATGTGCGACACCCACCAGCACACGATTTATTGAGCTTTTTAATCCCCGGTAGGCCAACCATGGATAAATCCAAGAAAAGAAAAGTTTCAGAAGAAAACAGAACATTTAATTCAACTACATATGCTAGTTTTGTGGCCGCTCAAGAAATAGTCAGGCACGGGAAGGGTTTTGTTTTCTTTTCTGTGGGAAATGGGTCCAAATGGCTCTTTGAGTGTTTAAGGTTGCAGACCCCTGGTCTACCATATCTAGACTGCACAAATCTGGAAGGCGTAAGAAGGCAACAAAGATTTAGAAGTTTCTGTGGTCTTTTTACTGTCATCTAATGGTTATCCAGTCTTAAAGAATTTGAAAGTATGGAAGCAACAGCCCTTTTGCTGTGCTGGTTGCAAACCATGTTGTGCTTTATAATTGTGCCTAGAAACATACAGGTAGTCCTTGGCTTACAAAAGTTCATTTAATGACTGTTCGAAGTTACAATCGCACTGAAAAAAGAGACTTATGACCATTTTTTCACACTTACAACCATTGCAGCATCCCTATGGTCACTTGACCAAAATTCAGACGCTTGACAACTGACTCATATTTATGACGGTTGCAACGTCCTCCAGGGTCATGTGATCACATTTTGTGACTTTCTGACAAGCAACGTCAACGGGGAAGCCAGATTTACTCAACAGTCATATAACTAACTTACCAACTTCAGCAATTCACTTAACAATTGTGACAAGAAAAGTCGTGAATTGGGGCAAAGTTCACTTAACAAATGTCTCACTTAGCAAAAGAAATGTTGGGCTCAATTGTGGTCGTACGTCAAGGACTACCTGTACTAGAAGCCACTGAAGAAGACATATCATTGATTGGCAACATCAGCTCCAACAAAATATCTGGTCTTTACATTTTGTATCAGCTGAAGTTTATACAAATAAGAAGCACCTGTTCAGAAGCACCTGTCAGCCCCAGAGGCCATCTTTTTCTTTGGATCTTCAGGGCTGCCACCCTTAGTGCTGTGGGAAATTGGGAGGGGGGATTGCATGGAATTGCAGGGATATCTAGACATAATAACATTCTTTTCTCTGAGAGTCAAGGACATCCAGCCTGCACCTGGAGGGGTGTGATTGGGAGGTATCTCCAGTTGGGACGGTGCATTGATTGGACCATGTGATGGACATGTGGGTGCAGGGGGAAGGGACTTGGACTTTCTTTTGGGTGGGAAAAACCTGGAAGCTTTCAGATTTGGGTTTTTCCAGATGTGCCAATATGACTGTCAGATGTAAATGCCTTATTCTCCAATGTGTAAATAATGTATATATGGAACATCAGAGGTTAACTTATTCTTTGGACTTTAATGTATTCATAACTTACCACTCCCATTCCTAGCTCCACCCCTTGTATATATATAAGGAGCCACCCTCACCATTCTCACTGCTTCTACTTTGAATATTCAGTGAATATAGAATGCCTATCATAATTAAAAAGAAATATATTTAAAGCTCTAACTCCTATTATCTTTATTGAGTCTGATCCTGAAAATATTGCAACAAGCTGGTAGCAGAGGATGGTTAATTGACTCAATAAGTAATTAAAAATGTCCAAGAAAGATAGGCCCAACACCAGGGCCTACAGCAAAGAAATAGAAACTGATCAAGAGATGATCAACGAATCCACCAATGCGATTTCGAGAGAATCCGAAGAATACACCACTGAAGAAGAAGAACTAATGAGTGAAAATAATGACCAAGAAGAAATCGAAATAGAAAATAACGAACTCAGGTCAGAGATATTAAAGATACTAAAAAGCCAAAAGAATGATGAAAGTCTCATCGCGGACCTCCAGGAGATGCTGAAGAACAGCGGAGCAGCGAGAGAGAAAAACGTCATTAAAGAAAAACTCAAAGATCAAAAAACCGTAAGTGAGATGACTACTGAGAAAATAGTTGTTAAAAAGAAAAGATGTGATCCCGCGCGAAATTTTGAATGGCAGCCATCTTGGTTTCAACGAACTTCAAAAGAGAATAGAGCAGAGCCAATCAAAACGCTCAGTTCAAAATTTCTGGCGCGAAAAACACTATCAGACGAAGAAAGTGAGAAAGAAGTCTCAAACTCTTCAGATGATCCAAAATCAGAAAGTGAAGACGATTTAACAAAATCTCAAGTAAAATCAGCAATGAAAACGCTTTTTGCTGCTTTTGGGCCAAGACTGAAAATTACCAAGACATCTACGAAGAAGCAAGAAATCAAACCGGCGACTCAAGACCTGCACGCTCCCATCCTGACTTCGAAAGCGACGACGCCCGAGCCCAGAGAGCCATGCCGATTTCGCCCTACACCACAGACAAGATCGAATGTCAACGCACACAAAAGGAAGAAAAGAACCGTCGCCACCACCAGAACCCCAAAAACCGAGCCAGAGACCGACTCATCTGAGGAGGAGCGGATCGAGAGAGCTGAAAGGGAGAGAACCTTCCACGACGCCACCAAAGAAGAAATGAGCAACGCGCATGTGCGAAACTACGTAGACGACCCAGAAGGACTTGAACTGGCCAGAGAACCGCGCAGACTCATTGCAAGCATCCCAATGCCGTTCTGTAATTTCCTGCACTTGAGAGATCACGGACTGCCCCAGGTTGTAAGTAATGGACAGAATAATGTAGATAACTTACCCAGTGACTTCCCAAAACTTAGAATTGATGGCATTAATTTACAAGAGTGGTATCAACAGCTTCAGGTTATTTTCATGAAAGAAAATTTACTATTCTTTATAACTAGCCCTCCAAGAAGACCTTGGACTTTAAAAATAGATTGTTTACATCATAGAGCATTTTTCATAATAATATCTAGCGTGTCTCCTGCAATGTATCATAGCATCAAACCAAACCTAACTGTATCAGAAATAATTCAATGCATGTTTAATCTATTTCACAGCGATAGCGTAGCTACAACCACAAGAATATCTAAGGATTTCTTTTCCTCTAGAGTAAAACCAGGGGTTTCTATAAGTGAGCATTTGATAAATCTAAACAAAATAAGAGCTGAGCTACAATTGAGGGGGGAAGTGATTTCAGATCAAACAATGAAAAGTGTTATTATCAATTCACTTGATCCATCATGGGATAGCTTTATGTCACACTTAGATACCATTAATTTGGGATATTTATCCATAGAAAGTCTATCTAACAAATTGATAGCAGAAGACAATTCAAGAAAAAATCGATCCAGTAACCAAACAGACCACAAACCTTTTAGGAAAGTAGTCTTTCAAGATAAACATAATGAGGTCTTTAGATGCTACAATTGTGGATCCAGGGAACATAGTAGAAGAGACTGCCCCAAAGTCTCAAGAGAGAGACATAGGCCAGAATATAGGAGCAAATATAATTACAGACAATCTTCCACAGATAGACACAAATATAGAAGCCCACCAAATTACAAAGAAGGTAGAGGGGGTAGAGAAAATTCAAAAGAGAGGAAATCTGGGTCACTGAATGGGCTAAATAAACAAGACAGCACCAGAACACAGCAGGATGAGAATAACAATTGGCTTATTGACTCTGGTGCAACAAATCACACCACCAACAACAAAAGTATATTATCTTCATTTATAGAAGATAAGTTTGTGATAAAGGTAGCTAATCAAGAAAAGGTTCAAGTACTAGGCAAAGGAAATGTGACCTTGCCTGGTCTAGGGAAAATAGAGGGGGTATTATTAATCCCAGAAATACCTCACAACATACTAAGTGCCATAAAATTAAGCAGAGAATCTGATATCAATATAGTTTTCTCAAAGGGGAAAGCGACTATAGAAAAGAACAAAACAAATGTAGGTACTGTAATGATAAAAGGAGGTCTACCCTATCTGATAACTAAAGAAAGATGTTTACATAACATTGATTCAAATATGGAAGATTGTATTGAAGCAGATGATGAAAATGTCAGTAACAGTGACAATGATGAGTGTAGAATAACTCATGATCACAAAAATACATACAAAGAAAAGAAACCAAAGATAGGTAAACCAATTCATGATGAGTGTGCTCACATCTTACACAGGAAGTTAGGACATGCAAGCTTTCCTGTAGTACAAAAAATGACTGAACACGCAGAAGGTGTCAAAATAAAAAATTGTGAAAATTATTTGGAATGCTCAGTATGTAAATCCACCAAACTAAAAACCAGTCCCAGACCAAAAAAATCTAACAGATCAACTAACAATATTTTTGATTTGGTACATATGGACTTAGTTGGTCCATTAAGTCCCTCAATTACCTATAGAAAACGTTACTTCCTAACAATAGTGGATGACTACAGCCGCTATGGTTTTGTTTACACATTAAAGCACAAGGATGAAACATTTCAGAAATTTAAGGAATTCTACAAACGTATAGAAACACAACATAATATCAGAATAAAGCAAATTATGACAGATAGGGGATGTGAGTTCATGTCTAAAGAATTCTCCCAATGGTTAAAGGATAGAGGAATGTTACACTTCACGTCCAATCCTTTTTCTGCATTTCAAAATGGAGTCGCAGAGAGGAAAAATTCCACACTACAAACCATGATTAGATGCACATTAGAGGATGCTGGTTTAGGCAAACAATTTTGGTCAGAGGCATTACATTATTCAAATTACACTCAAAATAGAACCTGGTCCAGTATTGTGAATAAGACACCATATGAGGTGATGTACAATAGAAAACCCAAATTATCACACATGCACATATTTGGAGTCACTGCAGACGTACACATACCTAAACAATTGAGGAGAAAGGGAGAAAACGTATCCAGGAGATTAAGATTCATGGGATACGAAACTGGAACCAAAGGGTACAGATTTATTGATAGTAATAACAAATTTATAGTATCCAGAACAGCTGTGTTCCATGAACAGGCCAATTGGTCAAAATTGCACCTTAATGAAATATTTCCTAATAAATGTAAAGATACGATATCTTGCGAGGAAGGAACAACAGAAAATCAAAATATTAACAAAAGTAAGAACAAAACCAAAACTTGGACTAATAGTCAGCATAAAATAAAGACAGACACATTAACAAAAAAGGAAGCTAGATATTTGCATGATAATTATAGCAAGCCTGAAAGAACTATTAGAAACAATAGAAACCAAATACCAAATAAATACAAAGATTACATAATGCATATGAATGGAGAACAAATAACACCTAATACATATGAAGAAGTATTGAAACTTCCACATGAGGAAAGAGAAAAATGGGAACTAGCTATGGAAAAAGAGATGGAAAGTTTACAAGGATTAAATGTATTCACACCTGCGATCGCACCTAAGGATAAAACAATTATAGGTACCAGGTGGATTTATAAAATTAAGAACTTAGAAGGAGGCAATACCTTATACAAGGCTAGACTAGTTGCACAAGGCTATGCACAAAAATATCCAGAAGACTATACTGACACATATTCACCCACAGTGAGAACAGAGAGTGTCAAAACAGCCCTTGTAGTAGCATCTGCACTCAATCTGGACGTATTCCAATATGACATACAGACCGCATACTTACATGCAAAATTAGATAAGGAAATATATGTAAGAGCACCACACAGTCAATACACTAATAAGAACGAAATTTGGTTATTAAATAAGAGTCTGTACGGATTAAAGCAATCCGGCAAAAGATGGTACGATTGCTTGGTAAAAGTACTTAAGACCATGGATTTCAACGCCACCACTGCTGATAACTGTTTCTTTGTAAAAAAGAGTAATGATCATATTGAATTTGTATTAATTTACGTGGACGATATTCTGTACATTGGAAAGCATAAAGAGAGCAGGGAAATCTTTGTAAATAAGTTAAATGAACACTTCTCACTGAAATCTCTGGGTAAAGTGAATAAATACCTTGGTGTGCAAATTAACAAAACAAAAAGGGGATTCAAACTTACACAGAAAGATAAAATCATCGAACTCCTAAACAAATGTAACTTAAATAATGCCAAAACCTGTGACACCCCTATGCAAACTGATTTTCTTAGAAACACTGATGAATCTTCCCCTGAGTTTAAAGACAACACATTTTACAGATCAGTTATAGGTTCACTCCTTTATATATCTAATTGGACTAGGCCAGATATTGCATTACCTCTCAATCTATTGTCAAGATATGTTAGTAAACCAACCTTGTATCATTGGGAAGCTGTCAAAAGAATTCTAAGATATCTGAAGGGTACATTAGATTTTTGTTTAATGTTGGAACCCAATAATGACAGAGAACCAAAAATTACTTGTTATGCTGATGCAGATTGGGCTGGTGATACATCATGCAGAAAGAGTACTTCTGGTTATGTTTTTCTATTGAATGATTGTCCAGTTTACTGGTATACTGGTAAACAAGAACTAGTAGCCACTTCTACTACAGAAGCGGAATATGTTTGTTTGTCCAAGGCTGCAAATAACCTTGTATGGTTCAATGATCTGATCACTGATGTTTGGAAGAAACCCACTTTACCATTTATTATGCATGAAGACAATAAAGCGGCCATTGAAATATCCAGATCCGATGCAATTGGACAAAGGTCCAGGCATATTGATATAAAGTTTAAGCATGTGAGACAACTGTCTCAAGACGGATTCATTAAAGCAATACATTGCGATACTTCTGAACAATTAGCTGACATATTAACAAAACCCTTACCTTCTAAACAACACAAATATTTAACTTCTAAATTATATGTATTATATTGTCCTGAATCAGAATGTAATTGGTGTTGTGTAACGAACCGGCATTTAGAGGGGGATTTGTCAGATGTAAATGCCTTATTCTCCAATGTGTAAATAATGTATATATGGAACATCAGAGGTTAACTTATTCTTTGGACTTTAATGTATTCATAACTTACCACTCCCATTCCTAGCTCCACCCCTTGTATATATATAAGGAGCCACCCTCACCATTCTCACTGCTTCTACTTTGAATATTCAGTGAATATAGAATGCCTATCATAATTAAAAAGAAATATATTTAAAGCTCTAACTCCTATTATCTTTATTGAGTCTGATCCTGAAAATATTGCAACAATGACATCTCTAATAAAATGGAACTTTGAGGAACTTCTAGCCTTGGAGTCTTCTTTCACTGGGGGTGTTACTTGGAACCCTGACAGCAGCCTTGTATAGAGTATTGTGTTACACTAATAGGTCACTGCAATGATGGCAGTGAAACATTTCCTGTTCTCCAACTCCCTTTGACTTCCCACGAATTGCTGATGAATTCCATAAGAAGGTGGAATAGATTTATTGAACAATGTATACTGGGGCTGTGCAAACTGCTAACCGTAACTGTTACGAAAATCAATTTTGCCTCAAAGGGCCCTGTAATCATCCTTTTTCATCAGACAATAAAGAACATGTGGTTGCAAGTACTTTAAAAAGAGATAATTTGGCATGATGTTTAACTTTGTTGATGTTGCAAATGGGTGTCCAGGTTTTTTTTTTAAAAAAAATCCTTGAAGCACCATTAAAGCAGAATTGATTACTGTGATGCAAATATGAACAATATTTTTTTAGTGACCAAATAGAATACTTTATGGGCCAAGTGTGATTGAACACACAAGGAATTAGTCTCCAGTGATTAAACTCTCACTGTACATACAAACAACAAAATCATATAATCATGAGATACCAATGGGAGAAGGTAGTCAAAAAGATGAGAAGGATAATAGTTATTTGACCATACTACATGGATAAATATCCTAAGATGTAAGGCTGTACTAGGGTAATTTGGTGTACAGCAGAGTAATGGCATTTTGGGGTTGATGAGGGAATTTATCAATGATTTGTATTTCTTGCAACAGTGAAGCTGTGAAACAGGATTATGTCAAACACCATGCAAAACATCCACAGGATAATGGATCTTCAAGTGATCATAATCACATCTCTCATTTCTCTCCCACCCCACAATTTAAAACCAGGTGACTTATACCACTGCAGATATAACTGTTGCAATATTTTCAGGATCAGACTCAATAAATTTAGCAAGAGTTAAAGGTTTAAATATATCTCCTTTTATTTACATTAGGCATTCTATATTCACTGAATATTCACAGATAGAAGCAAGGAAAAGGGTGCAAACAGCTCCTTATATATACAATGGGTGGAGCTAGATATGGGAGTGGTGAAATATGAATACATTAAGAAGTGAAGAATAAATTAACCCCTGATACCCCGTTCATATACTATTTACACATTAGAGAATAAGGCATTTACATCTGACAAATCCCCCTCTAAATGCCGATTCGTTATGCAACACCAATTACATTCAGATTCAGGACAATACAAAACGTACAACTTAGAAATTAAGTATTTATGCTGCTTAGAAGGTAAAGGCTTTGTCAATATGTCAGCTAATTGTTCAGAAGTATCACAATGCACTGCTTTAATAAATCCATCCTGAGATAATTGTCTCACATGTTTAAATTTTATATCTATGTGTCTGGACCTTTGTCCAATGGCGTCAGATCTAGATATTTCAATAGCTGCTTTATTGTCTTCATGCATAACAAAAGGCAAAGCAGGTTTTTTCCAAACATCTGAAATTAAATCATTAAACCAAACAAGGTTATTTGCAGCTTTAGATAAACAAACATATTCTGCTTCTGTCGTTGAAGTGGCCACTAATTCTTGTTTACCAGTGTACCAGTAAACTGGACAGTCATTTAAGAGGAATATATAACCAGATGTACTTTTTCTACATGAGGTGTCTCCAGCCCAGTCCGCATCTGCGTAACATGTAAGCTTTGGTTCCTTATTATCGTTAGGTTCCAACATTAAACAAAAATCTAGTGTACTTTTCAAATATCTTAATATTCTTTTAACAGCTTCCCAGTGGTACATTGTTGGCTTGCTGACATGTCTGGATAATAAATTGAGGGGTAAAGTGACATCTGGTCTTGTCCAATTAGATATATAAAGAAGTGAACCTATGACTGATCTATAAAATGTGTTATCTTTGAATTCAGGGGATGATTCATCAGCATTTTTTAGAAAGTCAGTCTGCATAGGAGTATCACAAGGTTTGGCATTACTTAGATTGCATTTGTTTAAGAGCTCTATGATCTTATCTCTCTGAGTAAGTTTGAATCCTCTTTTAGTCTTATTAATTTGAACACCAAGATATTTGTTTACTTTGCCTAAAGATTTCAATGAGAAATGTTCATTTAGCTTAGTTACAAAAGTTTCTCTTCTCTCTTTATGTTTTCCTATGTATAAAATGTCATCCACATAGATCAATACAAATTCTATATAATCATCACCCTTTTTGACAAAGAAACAGTTATCAGCAGTGGTAGCATTGAAGTCCATGGTTTTAAGTACTTTTACTAAACAATCATACCATCGTTTACCAGATTGTTTTAACCCGTATAAACTCTTGTTTAACAACCAAGTCTCATTCTTGTTTGTGTATTGACTGTGAGGTGCTCTTACATATATTTCCTTATCTAGTTTTGCGTGTAGATACGCAGTCTGTATGTCATATTGGAATACATCGAGATTGAGTGCTGATGCTACCACTAGAGCTGTTTTGACACTCTCAGTTCTTACTGTGGGGGAATACGTGTCAGTATAGTCCTCCGGATATTTCTGTGCATAACCTTGTGCAACTAGTCTAGCTTTGTATAGGGTATTGCCTCCCTCTAAGTTCTTAATTTTATATATCCACCTGGTACCAATAATTGTTTTATCTTTTGGTGCAATTGCAGGTGTAAATACATTTAATCCTTGTAAGCTTTCCATCTCTTTTTTCATTGCTAATTCCCATTTTTCTTTTTCTTTACGAGGGAGTTTTAACACTTCCTCATATGTATTAGGTGTCGTTGACTCACCATCCATATGCATTATGTAATCCTTGTATTTATTTGGCATCTGATTTCTGGTGTTTCTAATTGGTTTTTTAAGGTTTACTATTGTTATCATGCAAATATCTTGCTTCCTTTTTTGTTAGTGTGTCTGTCTTTATTTTGTGTTGGCTATTTGTCCATGTTTTGGTTTTGTTTTTATATTTGTTGATATTTTGCTTTTCTATAGTCCCTTTCTCTTGAGATTTTGTATCTTTGTTGTTACTTGGAAATATTTCATTAAGATGTATTTTAGACCAGTTGGCCTGTTCATGGAACACAGCTGTTCTGGAGACTATAAATTTGTTATTATTATCAATGAATCTGTACCCTTTAGTACCGGTTTCATATCCCATAAATCTGAGTCTTCTGGATACGTTTTCTCCCTTTCTTCTTAATTGCTTAGGTATGTGTACGTCTGCAGTGACTCCAAATATGTGCATGTGTGCCAATTTTGGTTTCCTATTATACATCACTTCATATGGTGTCTTATTTACAATGCTGGACCAGTTCTATTCTGTGTGTAATTGGAATAATGTAGGGCTTCTGACCAGAATTGTTTGCTTAAGCCAGCATCTTCCAATGTGCATCTAATCATGGTTTGTAATGTTGAGTTCTTCCTCTCTACAATCCCGTTCTGGAACGCAGAAAATGGACTAGATGTGTAATGTAACATTCCTTTGTCCTTTAACCATTGGGAGAATTCTTTAGACATGAATTCACATCCCCTATCTGTCATGATTTGTTTTATCTTGATATTGTGTTGTGTTTCTATGCGTTTATAAAATTCTTTAAATTTTTGAAAGGTTTCATCTTTGTGTTTTAATGTATAAACAAATCCATAGCAGCTATAATCGTCTACTATGGTCAAGAAGTAACGTTTTCTATAAGTGATTGATGGAGTTAGTGGACCAACTAAGTCCATGTGTACTAAATCAAAAATTTTGTTGGTTGATCTAGTAGATTTTCTTGGCCTGGGGCTAGTTTTTAATTTTGTAGATTTACATACTGAGCATTCCAGATAGTTTTCACAATTTTTTATTTTAACACCTTCTGCGTGTTCAGTCATTTTTTGTACTACAGGAAAACTGGCATGTCCTAACTTCCTATGTAAGATGTGAGCACACTCATCATGAATTGGCTTACCTATTTTTGGTTTTTTTTCATTGTGTGCATCTTTGTGATCATGAGATATTTTACATTCATCATTGTCACTGTTGCTAATGTTTCTATCATCTACTTCAATACAATCTTCCATATTTGAATCAATGTTGTGCAACCATCTTTCCTTAGTTATTAGATAAGGTAGGCCTCCTTTAATCATCACAGTGCCTATATCTATTTTATTTTTCTCCAAAGTCGCTTTTCCTTTAGAAAAGACAATGTTAATATCAGAATCCCTACTTAGTTTTATGGCACTTAGTATGTTATGAGGTATTTCAGGTATTAGTAATACCCCCTCTATTTTTCCTAGACCAGGCAAGGTTACATTCCCTCTACCTAATACTTGAACCTTTTCTTGGTTAGCTACCCTTATTACAAATTTATCTTCTACAAATGAAGACAATATATTTTTGTTATTAGTGGTGTGATTAGTTGCTCCAGAATCAATAAGCCAATTATTGTTCTCATTCTGCTGTATGTTAGTATTGTTTTGTTTATTTAATCCATTCAGTGAACCAGATTTTCTATCCTTTGAATTATCTCTGCCCCATCTATTCTCTTTGTAATTTGGTGGGCTTCTATATCTATGTCTTTCCATGGAAGACTGTTTATAATTGTATTTGTTTCTATATTCTGACCTATGTCTTTCTTTTGAAATTTTGGGGCAATCTCTTCTATTGTGTTCCCTGGATCCACAGTTGTGACATTTAAATGTTTCATTATATTTTTCTTGGAAAGCTACTTTCCTATATGGTTTGTGTTCTATGTGATTGTTAGAACGATTCCTTCTTGAATTGTCTTCTGCTATTAATTTATTGGATAGGCTTTCTATGGATAAGTATCCTAGATTGATTGTGTCTAAATGTGACATATAATTGTCCCATGATGGATCAAGTGAGTTGATAATAACACTTTTCATTGTTTGGTCTGAAATCACCTCCCCCCTTAAATGCAGCTCAGCTCTTATTTTGTTTAAAGATATTAAGTGCTCACTTAAGGAAACCCCTGGTTTTATCCTAGATGAAAAGAAATCTTTAGACATCCTTGTGGTGGTAGCTACACTGTCACTGTGAAACAAATTGAACATGCATTGAATAATTTCTGAAACAGTCAGATTTTGCTTAATGCTGTGATACATTGCAGGAGATACACTAGATATTAATAAGAAAAATGCTCTATGGTGTAAACAGTCTATTTTTAGAGTCCAAGGTCTTTTTGGGGGACTAGTGATAAAAAACAGTAAGTTTTCCTTCATAAAGACAACCTGGAGCTGCTGATACCATTCTTGCAAATTAATGCCATCTATCCTTAGCTTTGGGAAGTCACTGGGTAAATTTCCGACATTATTAGGTCCATTACTTACAACCTGAGGTAGTCCGTGGTCTCGTAAATGCAGAAAGTTACAAAACAGCGTGGGGATGCTCGCAACGAGCCTGCACGGTCTCCTCGTCAATTCATGTCTTCCCGGACCGTCTGCGTAGTCTTGCGCATGCGCGTTGTCCATTTCTTCCTTGAAGTCGTCGTGAGAGGTTCTCCTCGTTGCGGCTCGCTCGTTCTGCTCCTCCTCAGACGAATCGGTCTCTGGCTCGATTTTGGGAGTCCTGACGATGGCGGCTGCTCTTCCTCTTCTTTTGAGGGCGTTGGTGCTTGCTTCGGTCTGCGGCGTGGGGCGGTATCGGCAGGGCTCTCTGGGTTCGGGCGTCGACGCTCTCGTAGTCAGGATGGGAGCGGGCAGGTCTTGAGGCTTTGGCTTGCTCGCTCGCTTCTTCGTTAGCTTTTTAGTAATTTTTAGTTTTGGCCCAAATGCAGCAAAAAGCGTTTTCATTGCTGATTTTATTTGATTGTTTGTTGAATCACCTTCACTTTCTGATTCTGATTCTTCTGAGGTGTTTGAATCTTCTTTTTCGTTTTCGTTGTCTGATAATGTTTTTCGCGCCAGAAATTTTGAATTGAGTTTTCTGATTGGCTCTGCTTCGCTCACCCTGGAGGTCTGTTGAAGCCAAGATGGCTGCCATTCAAAATTTCACGCGGGATCACCGTTTTTCTTCTTCACAATAATTTTTTCTGCAGTCATATCACTCACTATTTTTGGGTCTTTTGATTTTTCATTAGTGATGTGCTTCTCTCTCGCTGCTCCGCTGTTCTTCAGCATATCTTGGAGGTTCGCGATGAGGCTTTCATCGTTCTTCTGGCTCTTCAATAGTTTTAATATTTCTGACCTGAGTTCGTTATTCTTTATTTCGATTTCCTCCTGGTCATCATTTTCATCTATTATTTCTTCGTCTTCAGTGGTGTATTCTTCGGATTCTCTCGAAATCGCGTTTGTGGATTCGTTGATTATTTCTTGTTCTGTTTCCATTTCTTTGCTGTATGCCCTGGTGTTGGGCCTATCTTTCTTAGACATTTTTAAGTTTTTATTGAGTCAATTAACCATCCTCTGCTACCAGCTTGTTGCAATATTTTCAGGATCAGACTCAATAAATTTAGCAAGAGTTAAAGGTTTAAATATATCTCCTTTTATTTACATTAGGCATTCTATATTCACTGAATATTCACAGATAGAAGCAAGGAAAAGGGTGCAAACAGCTCCTTATATATACAATGGGTGGAGCTAGATATGGGAGTGGTGAAATATGAATACATTAAGAAGTGAAGAATAAATTAACCCCTGATACCCTGTTCATATACTATTTACACATTAGAGAATAAGGCATTTACATCTGACAATAACCTTCCATTTTCCTTCCTCTAAACTGTGTCTGTGGGGTGAGGTGAAGTCAAAAAAAGTCAAGATGGTGGTTGCAACCATGTGCTCAAAGCCCCACCCTTTGTAGGTGGAACCTCTGAGTTTCATTCAGAAGATTTTTCAAGAACAGGGTAAACCTGAGTAGGACTATGGACTAACTCAGGGGTCTCTAAACTTGGCAACTTTAAGACTTGTGGACTTCAACATGGCTGTCTGAGGAATTCTGGGAGTTGAAGTTCACAAGTCTTAAAGTTGCCAAGGTTGGAAACCCTCGGACTACCTGAAAAAAAGATTGTATGTGAAATGGGGAAAAAATGCCTCAAGTCACTTTATCCTGAAATGAATGACCTCTTTAAAGAAGCTACAGCTTTTTTCAAGCTTGCTTGAAAGCTTGACGAAAAGATAGGCTGTTAAATAAAGAATGGAGTGCTGCCATGCTGGGGAAAGATACAAAGCATTTTTCCACATCATTTTCCAAGTATGCCCTGCTCTAAAAATGACCATTTTTTTTTTGAGCTTTATAGCTGCTCAGTATGCCCCTTGGATTAGTCTAAAATCCCATTGGATTCTTTACCAGTCTTACAAAATCAACAAGCACGAGCTTGGTGAAATTTTCTTCCAGCCCATTGTTGGAAGACCTGAGGGCACCTGCAATTTTAACAGCTCTGTCATGGGAATAAAAATCTGTCATAAATTTCCCGCTCCACAATCTGCTTCGCTAGTAGTTTGGTTAACTGGCAGGAAGGAGAAGGAAGGGTCAAATTGCATACAGCTGCGTGCAAAAATTAATGTTTGTGTTGATCCATAACAATGTAACCTGCAATCAAACATCATTAACATGGGAAAGCATTATCTGGGTTAAATGACCGCACTGGCTTATGGTGAGAAATAATAAAAAAGACAAATAATTCTAGAGCATTTTATAAACCGTGCAATATGCAAAGAATTATTAAAATCAGTTCTGATTATCACCAGTGTCTCATTAGTTCGTAACTGATTCGACATAGCTTGCTCGTTCATTTTTGTTTACAAGTATTTATTGCTACCCAATTGTTTTAAACAGATGTTGGCAACACAGATCCTGAAAAATGTATGAAGCATTTTCAGCCCTAATTACAGTACGACTATTTGCAAACATCAAGTGCAATTTGGACAAGAGCATTCATGCAGAAAAGTGACACTACCATAAAACACCAAAAAAAGATTCCCAACAGCTAATTATCACTACCTATTTATTAGAAATGAAGGATGGGAAAATTTATCAGGAAAAAACACACACACATACAAGTATTATAAGAATGATGACAACACTAAGCCAGCAAAGGATGAAAATAGGGAGCATTTGAAGGTTATTGTGAAAATCTTTTTTCCCATGTAAGCAAAATATATGAAAAAAAAAGGTTTTAAAAGAGAGGGAATAATTAATCAAAATTATCAGATACCAAAATTGAAAATTTGGACAAATTGATTCATTTGAGACCTTTAAAAATAATATGTGCCAGTGGGAGAAACACAAATATTAAGCTATAGTCATATCTGAAGTAAGAACCCATGGGTTTGATTTGGATTTACTCCTTTGTTGAAGGATACAGCTACTATATACACCTGTAGTTTTTTGTTTTTTTTTTACATTGGGTTTACATCTCCTTGATCCCAAGAGCTGGTGATACACATTTATAGGAAGCTTCTCAAGGACCCATTTCTAGAGATGGGTGACTGAGAAACAAAACATGAACTTGAGAACAATCATACAAAAATACTGATAAAAAATACACAGGAGATTCACTGAGGCACCCACAGAGACATGCATGCTTCCAGGAATATCATAGGCTCTCTTTGGTCTGTTAGTTTTCTACCCTTCTCCTTTTCCTTCTCCTTCTCCTTTTCCTTCCCCTCCCCCTTCTCCCTCCTCTTCTCTTTCCGTAAGGGAAATAAGAGTGATTCTTTCCTCTGCTTTTTTGGGGTGGCAAAATAAGATAAAAATTTTAAAAAATGCATTTCCCCCTTTCTCATTCAATCTGATGAATGAGAATTTGCTTTCCATCCCCCCCACCCCAAGAAGAATATTTTTGTGAAATCAGGACTGGTGAAACATGGTGTTGTTACACTGTTGTTACACAAGGGAGCCAAGAAGTGTATGTGAGTATCACCATCCCTTGATTCCTTGGCTTTAATTGAATCTCAAAGAAGGAAAAGGAATGTTAGAATAGCTAAAGCAAAAACCTGCCCCTAAGAAAATGTAGGGAAACCCTTTTTCCTGAAGAAACCGTTCACCTGTTTCTTCTGCTCATCAGGTGGGTGAAGAATTTCGCAAGCATTCTGTATTCCTCTCAATATGCCTAAAAACCAGAACCCTGAGGAGAATTGGGTGATCCTGCATGAATCTTCTATCCCAAATTATAGTGAGTAGGGAAGTGAAGGAGTGGGGCAGTTCTACTGTTTTTAACCCAATAGTTTAGCAACAGATGGTGAAGAGAGAAGTACTACTTCAAGAACTGCAAGTTCAAAATACTCTAGGTCAGGAGTGTCAAACTCGATTTCATTGAGGGCCGCATCAGGGTTGTGTTTGACCTCGGGGGGCCAGGGTGGGCATGGCCAACTTGACATTTATTTTATTTATTTTATTTATTATTCGTATTTCTATGCCACCCACTCTCCAAGGACTCAGGGCGGCTTACACCAAAGACAGTATACTAAATAGCATACTTGTGTCGGGGGCACTTGTGGTGGCCCGAATGCTTGGCCAGTGAAAATGGGCTCCCAAGCTCTGTTTTTGGCTGCCATGGCTTCCTGCAACCCTCTGCCAGCAAAAATGGAGATCTGTTTTCGCTGGCAGAAGCACTGCGGGCTGGTCCTTTGCTTTTCGAGGGTGGCCTTGCAGGCCAGATCTAAGTACCCCTGGGCCAGATTCGGTCCCGGGCCTTGAGTTTGATACCCCTATTCTAGGTTTTTTGAGGTGGTAGATCTCATCTCATCAGCCTTTGCAGGCTGGTTATGGAGGCCTGAGGCCTGTGTCTGGATCAAAACTGAAGAAACCCACTCCTGCTATTCAGACTTAATAGGGAATAGGGATAGTGTTTCTCTTAAGCTGTGTTTGATTCAAGGACATATCCATGCAGGTATTTTTTTATTAGCATTGTCATGGAAGTTTTTGCCACCTTCTAGGATATTTTTAAAATCTTCCATCCTAGTCCATACTGCAGAATTCTCTGCTAATCTCCCAGGCCATATTCGCTTGGTGCTGCCATGGCAATGATTCTGTTAGGGAAGAATTCCCATTATATTGCATGGCAGAACAACCAGAATCATTAAGTGAACATATGGACATAAATTTTTATCTGTGAAAAACAATGCAAATGTTAATTGCGGTAGAGGACTCATTCAGTCCTCTCAAAAATCAGCTTTTAGGATCAGGTAAAAAACAAAACACCATCATTCTTCCTTTTATAGATTATTTGAAAACTTGCCAAAGGAGGCAGCTGAAGATGCATGTTTGGCTTTTCATTAGCTTAAATCATTAATGTAGGATACTTTATAGATTGTTTGATTAATAGGAATTCAGTTGCATGGTATTGAAAAACAGTGCAAAGAAGGAGAAGTTTGAATATAGTTGCTTAGCTCTAAAGCTATTTTTCTCATGTAGAAACCGATTCTATATAAATGTACATAGGATTCAATCTGTTAGGTTAGTTCTTTAGAAAACCATTGATTTTCCTTGTGTAAATGAAAAGTTGCCATGTTCCCAACTTGTATCTTCCTGGATATCACTGCAATTTCTATGATTAAAATATTTTGCTGAAATGAATAATTGATATAGCCTCTCTTTGAGGAGTTATCAGGAAAATGTATTTATCAGAGCTTTCACATAATTGATTATAGATATTCAGTCTCTGTTTTGAATTATGAGTAAATCATGTTATTGTTTCAAAGCAAATTTGTCATAATTCTTTGATTTTTTTGGTTTCCTTTTGTGCCAGGAGAGTGAAAAATGAGAGAAAGAGACAGACAGACAGACAGACAGACAGACAGAGAGAGAGACAGAGAGAGAGAGAAACAGAGACAGAGAGAGAGACAGACAGACAGACAGGGAGGGAGGGAGAGAGAGAGAGAGAGAGATAGACTTTCTCTCATCTGGTAAGCCAGCTTTCCCCAACCTGATGCCCAAAAAGAATAGGACTGCAGTTTCTTGGATGCCCAATCAATATATCAATATATCAAAGCTATAGTGCTAGGGATTATGGGAATTGTAGTCCAAGAAAGATACACTCTGGTAATTTATGAATACACTTTTCTCTGAACATTATCTTTATGGTAATGTTTTCCATGGATGGATATTATTTTTAGGGCACCTCAAAGTATTTTTTAAGACAGCCTCCCTATAAGTGGCTTTCTCTAGTTGTGGTGACAATCATGGAATATTGGGCAAGAATCCTGTAAAGACAATGATAGGAAAAGGTTATTTAAATTTATGCAAATTTATGCAAATCATTTCAGGGTAATAACTAATTTCTAATATTTTTAATCTGGTCAAATCATGTTGGAATGAAGGTGTTATTCGAAGATTGTCTTTTACAATAACCTAATGTACTAAATTTAGAGTTAGCATGAAACCAGTATTCAGCATGATGATTTATTTATGATTTATGATTCTATCTTATTATTTACAATGTATGACTTACCACTTTGTTGTTTGTATGTACACTGAGAGCTTATGCATTGGAGACAAATTCCTTGTGTGTCCAATCACACTTGGCAATAAAAAAATCTGTTCTATTCTATGTAGAGGAGCCAGTCACCTTTCTACCTTCTTCCGTCACTGTGGCCCTGAGGAGACTGGATATATGCGTTTCTATTTTAAATTAACTACAGAAAGTTGTTTTTTTCTGAATTGGGAGCCCCAGTTCACAGTATGTATGTATATATGTATGAATGCATGTATGTATATTCAACTTATATGCTGTCCATCTTGCCTTTATCTAAATAAGTTAGGATCATACTGCATTGTAGAACATTTTACAAGCTGCAGTAAAATACAAAATTATATCTTGTTCAATATATTTACAGTATAGTAATGGGTTTCTTCCTGTTATCAGCTTCATTGAGGGAATGGAATGTTGACTTCTGAAACCTGCTTCAGGCAGTGTCTTTTCTTCCTTTACACTGCCTAAACTCTTCCAACATTCACTACATTTCCATTCACATCTCCATTTACAATTTCCAATTACAACAACATTTTGGCAATTCACAACTTTACATTTTGCTTGTCATCTGTTTTTTTTGGGACTGTCAGCTGTATTAAAATGAGACCATATTATGGAATATAGTTTTTCTATCAGCTCTGAGAAGATCATCTTATTGCACCTTATTAAACACACACACACACATACGTACATACATACATACATACATACATACATATATGCACTTTTTGCTAGCAACCATGACTTATGATAATAACTGTTATCAATATGCAATTACTTCTGTTACCCTGGTACATGTTGGTATTCCTTTATTTAAAGATAATATAACACATTTGTATTTCTTGAGGTAATCTGTTGATATGATTAAATGTGAATGGCCATCTTTTACATGAACAATAAAATGAAAAATTGCTACCAGATCAGCAATATGGTTAAAAATGGGTCACAGTAAGTGATAGAAGATTACATTATCTTTCATTTAAAGGCCAAAACAATACTTCAAAAAAAATTTAAAATGAACAATATAGGCAATTATTAATAGGAATAGTGTTTTGGAAAGAAGAAACTCCAACAATATAAATTTGCGCCCCATTTATGCTAGCTATCTTCTAGAAAGGAAAAAGAAGATGCATATTGTTGTATTATATTCAGGAACTAGAAGAATGCTAGCAGACTAATTCTGTATGATTCAGTGATTGTTGAAAATGTTAAGGTAAATATTTAAATGCATTCTTATAGACGGGGTCAATTGCCACAGAACTGTAAAGATGGAGAGATCAGAATAATATCAAAAACATAGAAGACCTCAGAGGTCCCTTCCAACTATGTTATTCTGTTCTGTTCTAACGTCTATTTTAGGAGCATCAAATTTCATTCATTCAATTTCCATTGATTGGAATGGTATTCCACTTAAATTCCTATGACTTAAAAGAGAAATAGGGAGCCTATGTCCTATTAGTATATCTATGACATCCCCATCAAGAATTTCTGGAACTGTCAGATTCATGCTGATGAAATTTGGCTTGGCATTAAGCCATGGTAGTAGTCTCTCTACCACAGGGGTGTCAAAATGGAAGCGTGTGGGGCAGATGCGTCATGCAGAGGCCACGCCCACCGCAGTTCCACAAAGAGAAATAATGTTGCGATACATCACATTATGGCAAAGTGATGCGGAAAGTTTGACACCCGTGCTCTACCACTATTTAAGATGTAATGAAGACAAAAAAAATTCAATAACTTAAGGTGCCTTAAGATTCCAGCAGTTTAATTTGCCTAGGGCAGCTTTATCTCAAAGGCTTTCCCAAAGTAGGGCCGGGCCGGGCAGGGCAGGGCCGGGCCAAGCCAAGCCAAGCCAAGCCAAGCCAAGCCAAGCCAAGCCAAGCCAAGCCAAGCCAAGCCAAGCCAAGCCAAGCCAAGCCAAGCAAAGCAAAGCAAAGCAAAGCACAGGTAGTCCTCAACTTACAACAGTTCATTTAGTGACCGTTCAAAGTTACAACGGCACTGAAAAAAGTGACTTAGGACTGTTTTTCACACAACCATTGCAGCATCCCCATGGTCATGTGATCAAAATTCAAATGCTTGGCAACTGATTCATCTTGTTGACCGTTGCTGTGTTCCGGGGTCATGTGATCACCTTTTTGTGACTTTCTGACAAGCGAAGTCATTAGGGAAGGTAGATTCACTTAATAACCATGTTACTAACTTAACAATTGCAGTGATTCACTAAACTAGGGCAAGAAAGGTCGTAAAATGGGGCAAAGTTCACTTAACAAATATTTCGCTTAGCAACAGAAATTTTGGGCTCAATATGGTCATAAGTCAAGGACTACCTCTAAAGTGAAGTAAAGTAAGGAAGTTTCTAGCGCAAACCTTCCAGTAATATCATCACGTCACCATCCTCAGTCCTCCCCTTGTTTAAAGAATTTTGGCCATGATTAATTCTAATAAACCAATTTTAGAAATTTAAGAGAATCTCTGAAAGATATCAAACAACATCTCAGTTAGATGCCAAACTCATCTCACAGAACATGTACTACAAAAAGACATATTGTGTTTCCTTTCAGTTGTTCTATTTTTTTCATCAGTATAAAACTGTTGACATTTCTAAAGATGCTCTCCATGCACTGTAAATACCTAAGCTTAATGAATGCCAATTTTCTTAAGTGCTGCTTTATAGCAAACAATCAAAATATAGGAGCCCAAATATATGCCTTCTCAAATTTGCCCTTTGCATTATGTCTCAATCAGAAGTAAAGTTTTCAGTTCTTATCAGCATCTATGTGAATTGAAATACTAAAACCCATGTTTGCTTTCACAGGAGATTGTAGAATATAAAGGCTGAAGAGAGACAAATGCCATGGTATTTAGCAACCTTATTGCATTAATTATGAGATTAGCTCATAGGTTTCAGAAGAAACGACTGGTTTACAAATGAAGTAAATTTGTAAATTTGTAAAGATCAAAGGTCACTTAAACAGAGTCTATTTATCTCACATATATATATATATGTGTGTATATATATATATATATATATATATATATATATATATATATATATATGTATGTATATATATATGCATACTCCTCATTCTATCACTTCACATACATAACACATATACATATGCTACACACACACACACAAACACATGTATACATGTACATATAGAATAACAGAGTTGGAAGGGACCTTAGAGGTCTTCTAGTCCAATCCCCTGCTTAGGCAGCAAACCCTACACCACATCAGACAAATGGTTATCCAATCTCTTCTTAAAAACTTCCAGTGTTGGAGCATTTACAACTTCTGCAGGCAAGTTGTTCCACTGATTAATTGTACTAACTGTCGGGAAATTTCTCCTTAGTTCTAAGTTTCTTCTCTCCT
Source organism: Pantherophis guttatus (assembly GCF_059756535.1). NCBI lineage: Eukaryota > Metazoa > Chordata > Lepidosauria > Squamata > Colubridae > Pantherophis > Pantherophis guttatus. The sequence continues at coordinate 159,516,055 of NC_142063.1, forward strand.
TGATTAGTTTCCACCCATTGCTTCTTGTCCTACCCTCAGGTGAAAACACACACACACAGATACAGACACAGACACAGACACAGACACAGACACACACACACACACACACACACACACACACTTCACACTGTCCATCTTGAATACATATTGGAAAGAGAAAGCTTGAGAGTTCACAAGGTTGATATATATGGAACCAAAGTGTGACTGGATCTGGATGTTCTGCTTTGGATAGCACGAAGCCTCCTCCCAGAAGGTAACAATGAAAACAGGTTGCGAAAAGGATGTGTAGTATCAAAGTTGTTTCAATATGATTATCGCTAATAGGTTCTCTTCATCCTATCTTGTACGTTAATGCTGAACTTTCATTTCTTGAGTTGTTCACTTTTAGCTATTAGGTTGTGAACATGGGAGTTCCAACAATTTAGATTTTGGGGAGACCCAGATGTGGAGCTCTCTCCTCACAATCAGGAGGTTGTGAGTTCGACCCTAGGTAGAGGCAGATATTTCTTTCCTTCCCTTTAGACAATTGTATTTCATTTCAGGGATGACTCGTTCTCCATAAACTGAAGTGATAGAATGAGGAGTATGCAGCAACTGAATAGTGTCATCTAAATTGCAACAGAATTGTCCATCACAGCTATGGTCCTAAGAGAAGTTGCTAGTTTTTCTTATGGTTGATGATCTGTCACATCTAAGGTCAAAACTGCATCTGTTTATTTTTATTACTACAACACATGTCAAATGTCTACTAGAAAACAATTGTGAATAAGGCATTTCCATCTCAGAACTTTCTTTTTGAAAGTTGTTATTTACCTAGTTCCTTAAAATCATTACATTATTAAAATTATTTTTTTGGCCAAAACCTACAAGGGATCATAGCATAATGGCACTAATTATAGACAAAGAAGTACACTCAAAATAACAATAATGAACTGGAGCCATATTCAAAAATGATTAGGAAAAAATCAGTCAACAGTTTAATTAAAAATCACATAATGACCTCAGCTATTCAATGCAACCAAAACAACATAATTAATTCAGTTCCTGAGTTAATCCTCTTCTTTTGCAATTATCCATTAGACAAGAAAATGAATAAGGATCTAATTCAGTTAACCTATCTTTCACCCTTATTTGAGAAACATGGTACTTTTTAATTAATATTTTCATATTGCAATAGTAGAATTGTGACTAATGAGCTTGAAAGTATGGATGATCTGTATACAGAGAGTGATGGGGAATGAAAATCTCTTGGCGGCATACAAGTTTAATAAATTATTATATATGCAACAATGTGAAATCACAGTTTTTGGTTCTTTAGCTCGTGATGGCCTTCATTTGCATGAAGTTCTTCCCAAGAATTTAGGATGTCCTAATGTATTGGTGTATTATATGTGGGGATCTAAGAAGTGAAACCTTTTGTAACTGACACATGGAAACTTTGTCAATGTGCAGATTTTCCATGTGCCATTCAAGGCTTTTTGATATGGCACCCTGTGCGATGATAACCATTAGGATGACTACTGTTTATATGATGATCTCTCAACTTCGATTTACAGATCTTGATACTTTGTGATCTTCTCCACTTCTTTGTCTTCTATTCTACTATCTCCTGGTATTACCATATTAATTATCCACACTTTCTTCTTTTCAACCACAGTTAAATTTGGTATGTTATGAGCAGGGGTGGGTTCTACTTACCTTTACTACCAGTTTGCAGCGGGGCCACGCGCATGCGCAGAAGCGTTTTTATGACATCGGGGTCAGTGGGCGGAGCCTCCCGCTGGTTTTACTACTGGTTCTATAGAACGGGTGCGAACCGGGGGCAACCCACCACAGGTTATGAGCCAGGACTTTTATCAGTTTGTATTTGAAGATTCCTATAATATTTTAATTTATTCATTTTCAACTACTTTCAACTACACATTTCCACCAATTTTTCATTACTGGCACATGATGATTTTTACAGTTCTTTAATCATTTTGGTGATTGTGTTATATATTTTTTGTTTGTGATCAGTTTGTGTGTTCTTTTTGCATGACTTCAGTACATGAACTTCTGTTTCTTCTGTTTCTTTGTACAATCTGCACTTTGAATCATTTGATGATTTTTCAATTCTGGCCCTGATTATATTAGTTTGAATAATTGGCTCCTGCACAGCCAAAGTCAAGCCCTTGGTTTCTTTTTTTTAGTGTTGTAAAGCCATTGCCTAGTTTTATCTTTATCTACTTTTCCCTTGATCTTTTGTAGAAATTGACCATGTAAAGACTTTTCCTTGCCAGCTTTGCAGACACAGTGGTGGCATACTCCTCCCCATTTATATGTTGGTTATCTGTTGTTGCTTCTTTAAACATCAGTGCAGTCAAAGCAATCTTGCAATGCTTCTATAGCTCTCTCCATCCAAACCCTCACCTGCTTTACTGTTGGTTTCTCTCTGACTAATAAAGTCTTATATGCTGGGATAAACATTACTGAGAGATGGTCAGAAGAGACCAGATGAGGGCGGGCGATAGCTTTGAATGCATTATTGATGTTAGAATAAGCAAGATCCAGTGAATTCCCCCTTCTGGTTGCAAAGTCCAGATATTGATGGAAATGGGGCAGTGGTGAAATGTAAAATTTGTTACTACCAGTTCTGTGGGCGTGGCTTGGTGGGGGGGATAATGTGACTGGGTGGGTGTGGCCAAGTTTTTTTTTTAACTTTTAAAAGCATTTTTTCTACAGCCTCTTCGGCCAAGGTTGTACGATTCTGACGATCCCAGCTGAGTTGCCTGATTAAAAGCATTTTTTCGGCTGAAAAGCTTGTAGAAAAAATGCTTTTAAAAGAAAAAAAAAAGGCTTTGATGATCGTGCGGCTCAGCTGGCCATGCGGGGACAGGGATTTTTGCTTCTTCGAACCACCGGCTGCCATCGCTACCGGATTGGGTGATCCGGTCCAAACTGGGAACATTTCACCCCTGAAATGGGGGAGAATACCTTTCGTATCAACTTGATTGAAATCACCCACTACAATAAAAGCTCTGTCTGAGTAAATAGTTTGTAAGTAACTGATGGTATGATAGAGAACGTTCACAGCCTCATCTCTGTTTGCATAAGAAGGAATATACATAGCTGTAATAATGATAATAGAAAATTCCCTAGGCAGATAGAAGGGTCTACATTCGATAGACAAAAGCTCCACATCAGGAGAGCACAGATTTGAGACCACCTTGGCATTATTTCACCACCTGTCATTTATATAAAAACAGACACCCCCTACATGGGATTTGCCACTAAGAGCCAAACTGTGGTCCAATTGAAATGTTGAGAATCGCACCAAGCTACAGCTAACAGTATCTGGTTAAAGAGTGCTTTAACCAAGTTTCTGTTGCAATGATGACACAGCAGTTTCTCACCTCCCGGTTTGTTATTAAATCTAGCTTCATGTAATCCATTTTTGGCTCTAAGGAGTGGGCATTAGCTAACAAAATAGATGGTAGTGACACTCTATATGGTTCAGCTTTTAGCCTAGTTGTTAGTCCTACATTTGCCATGTTTCCTCACATGGCACAACACCTCCTCTTCTGGCGATAGTCAGCGCCAGAGGGAGACTTACCTCCTGCAATGGCTTCCACCCCCCATTGGCTCTGCCGCCCAAAAAGCTGAGCACAATGCTGACTCTATCTCTAGTTTTTCCCTCTCTTCTTCCTGGCACCTCCACTCTCTGTGCAAACACTTTTGCTGCTGACTCTTTCCACCAAAGTTGTTGTTGTCCACCAGCAGCCTGCAGAGCTGGCAGCAGAATCAGACAGTGAGGAGGCTGAGGAGGAACATGGGCCACTCCTAGAGTCTGGGGAAGGCTCGGATAAGGGCTCTGCGTCAATGGCAGAGATGGGGCTTGGGCCATCTGGGAGTTATGTGCTGACTCCAGAGCCTCCAGAGTCTGATGTCAGCGAGGCAGAGGAACATGGGGAGCCTGTTCCCAGTGCGCGCATGCACAGAGCTGCCAGAAGGCAAGAACAATTAAGACAAAAGGGGCGACTTGGGAGTAAGGCTTGGAGATGATTGGCCCCTCCCATAAGACATAAAGGAGGAGCAAAGACACATGAGCCTTTGCAGGAAGCAACTTTGTTCGTTCTGGTCGGTTTAAATTCTGAAGCTCCGTTTTGACTCTGTGCTCCGTGTGGCCTTGCAAAGCTAATTGCCAATTAGGTCTTTGGCAGCAAGTCAAGGGAGATAAAGGTGGGTGCTTATCAGCCTTATCCCGAAGGACTGTGGCAGACTTCTGTTGGACTTTTTACAAACTATTTGTGACTCATTATGGGCTGTGAATAAACAGAATTCACAGCTGTTGAAATAAAAAGAGAGTTTTGGGGACTGTTCGTGTATTTTACTGTCTCAGGAAGCCTGATTACTTCAGAAGTAATCTAAAGTGAAGCAGACTTTTCAGAACAGTTACATCAGTTCCTCTCTCACTAAATATCTCCATAACTAATGTGGACTGATGGTCATGTAACAGTTTAGCATTACTATTTCACTTTCTTGTCTCAATTCTTAAAGAGTCACTCAATCCGATGGTTCATTCATCTTCAAAACCCCAACACTTTTGAGAGCTGAAGCAGCCACAACCAAGCAAGAAACCACCATTTTGAAAAAAATATATAAAATTTTTAACTTACTTATACTTGATGTTATCCAAGTTTAAAATGCCCCAGTACTTGTAGGCTTCCTCCTGATGGTGTCTGATGATTTGGCCATTCTGTATTTCAATTCCATTACTGTTTTTTGATTTTACCCCAATTTATTGCTTCTGTAACACATATCTCTAGACCAAATTTCAGTGTTATATCTATGTTAATTTTTTTTAGTGTTTGTCAATGAATGGGTTTATATTTCTGATTTTTCATAAAACTTCAGATCATCCATAAAAGGAAAATGTGAGAACTTAGTAGCATTTTTTGCTGTTTGCTAAGATTTGTTTTCTTCAAAATCACTGAAAGTGGGATCATGGCAGTGACAAGTAATAAAGAGCATAATGTACCACCCTGGAAAATGCCTCGTCTAATATCGATAAGCCCATATTTTTCATTTCCAACCACCAACTCTGTTTTCCATTGCTCCATTATTTTTTCTAAAAATATTCTAACATATTTACTGATATCAGTTGTTTTCAAACATTTGATGACCCAATTATGTGATAATGAATCAAACATTTTTTTACAATCAATCCAGACTATATGTAAATTGGTTTCTCAGGTATTACAATTTTCTAGAACCATTTTATCAATCAAAAGTTGATGTTTCACATCTCTGCTTTTCTTTTTATTTTCTTCCCGTTCTACTGGAAGGGTGTTATTTTCTTTTAAATAATATTGAATTTGTCTGCTATTACGCCCATGAATAATTTTATTGTTCATTGTAGAATTTTAAATGGTTTTAAAATTGTGAGTATGCATTGTGTATATGTGTGCATGCCTGCAGGTCATATAGTGCCACTATAGTGGATTGTATGTAAATTTATACATTAACTAATAATTTGATCAATGCATTAATTAAACATAATGGATTTAATAATTATTTTTCTTATATTAAAAATTGTGTTTTGCTGGCACTTGTGAAGATGCTCTGGAGACCATCCCTCCAATTTTGGGGCTCAGTTTACAGAATTGTTTTTTTAAAAAAAACATATTTTATTGAATTACCTTGAAGAAAATCAAGTTTAATTTTGAAAGAGAATCAAACAGACGTTTTCTATCATATTGCTTTGAATAAAAAAATATGCAGGATAAATGCATACCAGCCCTATCTGCTAACATCACCACCACCAAATGCTTTTTTTTTTTTACAAAAAACAAAAACAAAAAAAAAAACCCAACAACCCTGTCAGGGCATTTATTAATCCCATGTTTGGCTCTGGGACCAATTACCCTGGTTTAGAGTAGATGAATCGAGGCTTATCCTTGTTGCAATATTCCGAAAAAGAAACGCAAAGGAAGGTTTCTAATAAAACTCATTTATTTGTTATAAAGAAAATAAAACACCTCACTAACTAAGAAAAGTTAATTGTTACATTTTTGAAAGTAATTCTTGCCGGCTATCTGAGCCGGACCTCTGGCAAGAGAACAAAGGAAAGAGTGTGAGAGCAAGTGAAGGAATGGAATGTGGGTGGATACGGAAACACGTAGCTTACTGATAAGAAGTTGGCAAAGCTACGGAGAGTCTGACAGTCCAGAAATAATGAGCTCAGCTGGTAAATAAAATAACGCAGTGACAAACCCCAAACTATGGCAAAAACACTGATACTGTATTTCCATTCTCTTTTACACTCCCATTGTTTAAATATTTGTACTTAATAGAAATGTGGATGGAATTTGATCTTTGAAGTGGAGTCATAGTTTAATTAATGTGTGCAATGGAAGCTAGCTGTCCATCAGATTTTATACTACCAGAAGTTTCTGCCTTGGGAGTGGACCAGTCATTCTCTCTCTGCCTTAGGAAGCAGGCAAGGGCAACTTACTTCTTAAAATGCCAAACAACAACAACCCAAAACCCCACAAGCTGCAGGACTCTTCCAGGTCATCACTGACTCAAAGCCACTAAAAAAAAAAAACAAAAAAGGATAAAAGAAACAGCTTAAATGTATGGTGTGTGTATGGTGTATCTTGTGTTGTGTGTGTGTGTGTGTATGTGTGTCAGGGGTGGGTTCCACTTAACCTTTACTACCGGTTCGCAGTGGGAGCATGCGCAGATCACCTATGACGACATTGTGGCGGGTGGGCAGAGCCTCCCGGTGGTTTTACTACTGGTTCTATAGAATCGGACTGAACCAGGAGCAATCCACCACTGGTGTGTGTATGTGTGTAAAGCTAAAAAAAATTAAATTATTTGGCCACTATTTTATATAACAATCTTCTTGGGCATTTACATACTGTGAATGATTAATACAATGCATCCCGCCTCTTATGTATGTTGGAAGTGTTACAATTTATGGGGTTTTTATTCTCTTAAAACAATGGATAAGGGTGGTACTTTCAATCACTTTACTTGCATTAATAAGCTTTAATAATTGCTATCTAATTAGAGCAGCATATGCAGCCATCAACCAGTATGGCTTCCAGCTCAAGACCCTTTCTTCCTTCAATTATTTCCATGTGGTAGTTTAATCTGTGAGTTTGAAATTAACCCAAAGTTGCCCTATGAGCTTTCCTCACTGAAGGTAGGCTTCAATCAGGATTTCTCCAGTTTTGTTAGCGTATTTTTTTTAAAAAAATTGATTTATATGCCGCCCTTCTCCGGAGACTCAGGGCGGCTTACAATGTGTTAAGCCTTCATACTTTTGTATATTTATACAAAGTCAGCTTATTGCCCCCACAAACTGGGTCCTCAAACTGGAAATATCCAATATTAATCACTACTTCATAGTGCCTTAACCAGCTGTGTGGGATGGAACACAGATGGCAATGTGTCCATTGGCATTAATCAAAACGGTTCAATAAACCAGGTCACCATACTATTTTATTTTATTTTATTTTTTTTAAAAAAGCGAAAGACAGCTCCCACTTCTGCCACCAGCAAAAGAAAATCTGTTTGTCCAATTAATAAAACAGACACAAATGGCTTAACCTTCCTTTGGGGTTGGGAAAGAAATCAAACCCAATGAGGCACATTCCATGTGGCATCCAACTTGTTGTAAATGAGTGCAGATTCCTATTTCTTAATGAGACCTCTCTTTTTCTGTTTAAACTAACACCATTATTCATTGTACAAAGGAGGGCAAAAGTCGGGTACCCTTTGTGTGTGTGTGTGCTGTTGTGGCTGATTTGCTGCTTCCATACAGTTGTGTTTGGTTTTTCTGAAGCCTTATAAATGTCCATACTCTTAAGCTAAGTACTAGAAACATATTATATGAATCATACAAGGCCTGTTCCATTCCCCACCCTCCCCATCTCCCAGTTCCTGGAGACCTTTCTTCTAAGTATTATCTTTGAGAAGTTATACATGCGTAATATCTTGATAAGTACTTGGTATAAAATCTAAGTCATATTCTGTTCCCTGTAACACGCTTGTAAAAAGGAGGGAGGGAAAGAAGGCTAACATGACAATGATCCCAGCTGTTTGGATTAAAGGCTTTTGTTGCATATCATTAAGTATGATTTAACAGAGGTCTCCAAAGCATTCATAATGAAATGGGCAACTTTTAAAACAAAGGAAGTGTGACTGTTGTCACTGAGATGAATACCTCTGCTGTAAAATGTGGGAATCAGAATACCTGCTGAAATAGAATAGCTATTTCTTTTGCTTCTGAAGATGTATGAAAAACTAAACTGTAGTTAATACAAGAGAGATGGAAAAGGTAAATAATTAGGAGTTGAAAAAGAAAGCTGGCAATTTCTCCAAAGCTGGACAAGATTATGTACAGGTGTGTTAAAACAATATTTTACTTGCATTGAATAATATTTGGTTGCCATCAAATCTAGGCATCCTACAATAACAATGCAACTTTAAATGCTACAACTTAAGCAATATGATTTGCATAACTTTTGTTCCTCTCTAAAATTCACTGGTGTATCATATTTGAATATATAAGGGTGAATGGGGTCTCTTGTTGGTTGCACGTCCAGTCCAGGACATATGAGGTCGTTTCAGGACATATTTTGTTCATGGTGGTAAAACCGGCAGCTTTAATCTGCATTGTCTCAATTCAATACATTTCACAAAGCTTTGATCCTTATTTGTTAGCCCTTCTGCTCAGAAGATTAAGAAAGGGGAAATACCTAAATTACAGGGGGAAAAATACACAGCTTTACGCAACAATTCATATTCAATGCAAAAAGCAGGAGGATTAAGGAGAGAGATGACAGCTGCTCAAATATTGAAAGGGATGTCAGAAGGAAGAAGCAGAGCCATTCTTTAGCCATCCAGGAGAAGCAACCACACACAACAAATATTGCCAAAGGAACAAATATCTCAAATGCTTTAAAAGTGACCTGACTCAATAGGTAAAAGATTCTATATGATTTTTTCAGATTTCAAAATTATCATAATTAAGGATAATCTGACATCCCAACCAGATGTTGAATGCATATACAGAAGGATGGGGGCTTGGATGCCAATGCTGCACCTACCATCTTAGATACTCACATAGATGCTACTGCTGCTCAGCTACTCAATGACGAGTTTAAGTACAAGAATCACATTTTTAAGGAATATGATCAATAGTGCTTTGAAGGAGCAGTGGTCATGGGGAAGACCCATGTACAGCTCATTAACTCAGTGCAATTCATATCTTTACACAGTACTATATAGTCTGTGGTCTAATCAATGTCAAGGGGGGGTGATACAGCATAATTTGGTAAGGATTGATTTCTGACTCACCTATTGCGATTTAATGACAGATTGGTTTGTAACAAGACATACTGTAGATGAGAGGGCCAATCTGGTGTATGTTCTTGAGACCATGTTGGCCACTTCCTCTCAGAAATCTGCCCACCTTTTTCAGATTGTCACCAGCTGTTATTCCCAGGTGTGTGTGTGTGTGTGTGTGTGTGTGTAGAGGATGCCCCTTGTTATCCAGGAGTCTCTTGTAGCATCCAGAAGTGCTGCTCTGTAGATAACTAGATATGACATGCTGTTTGTGAAGTTGAGCTTTTGGGAAAAGATGGGGTTGCAGCTACTCTACTCAATTTCTTGCATCATGTCGTCTTGACTGAGCCACTTGATGCTGTGGTTTGGAATTTTCTACACTTACAGTACTATGAGATTGACCTGTCCTTTTTGGATGTGACATCCTGGGAGTTCACAGATCCCATGTAACTATGGACCTGACCCCAAATACTTAGGGCTGATACAGGAGGGTTACATGTTAGATCTAATTTTTGCTTTGGTGCAGTGGAAACTTATCTAAATTTAGATAGTATGTATGTCTATTTGTCCCTTGTCATAGACAGATCACTTTTTTATTACAGCAATGAGGTCAGGTATTGCTCTGACCTCATTGTTGGGAGATAGACCCTATTTGATTAGACCATCCCAAACACCTGATGGGTGAAACCCCACTGGGTTTCAAAGGGCTCTTGAAGAAGGATGCTGTTGTTTTTCTTGGAATGGGAGAATGGCTGGGCCTGGGCAGGTCTCTCTATACATGAATCGTCGATGAACCCCTGGTTTTCAAAAGAACTGCAGGAAATGAAATGGAAGAAGAGATGCCTTAAAGCAGTACTGAATGAAGACAAAGAATGGGTTTGATTGAACATCGGAAGGAACTGTATTTAAGGATTACATTGTAGTGATCAGAATGGCAAGGATATTGTAAGGATATTGGTCATTATGGGATGAATTGTGATTGCAAGATACTGGAAATTGAATATTGAATACAAAATAAATGAATGGTTTAGAGAAGTTTGGAAAATTGCTCTTAATGATTAGTTAACGTGTGATATAAAATTCAAAAAAGGACTATTGAAAGAAAATATATTTTGGAGGATATGGCAACCATTTGTGGACTATGCAATCAGGAACTTGGAAGAAATAATGCCAGTGCCAATGCAAAGAGAATTTTGGAAGACCTGAAGATGAAGAAAAAATTCCTCAGCTTCTCCCTATTTTGTATTATATACTGGGTGTGGTTTTGTGTTTTGTGTTTTGTCTTTAATTAAAAACTTAATAAAAAAAAAGAATGGCAGAATAAAGACATTTTCCCCAATCTTATTGTGCCTGCAGAATGTTGTCACATGACCCCATTTTAGATAATCTGAGCCACAGAGATGACATTGGGAGCTTTCAAGTTTCTGTTATTTCAGCCTATAGTCCTAAAGCAGAGTTCTACTCAAACTGACAGTCTGTTTCTTGATTTTAAGGAATTGTTTAATGTTTGTTGTATTGCATGATTATTTACTTGTTAGTCGTTTGTTGTTTTAATTGTGTGCTGCCCTGAGTTATTCTTGACATGGCAGCTACAAAAAGTGACACAAAAGAAAAATAAAATAATTAGTAAGTGCCCCTGCTGAGGTTGCCTTCATTTGGACAACATGGAATTTAAATTTCTCCCTTTACAAAAGGGGGAAAAAATGACTCTACTGACTTGAGTGGTCCTGTTTATTTATTTTCCAAAGCTACAATCTGATAGTGTCCAACTGATGGGATTTGAGAATCATCAGATTCAGCAGTGATGATTGCTACAAATCCAACCCAAAGTTAGAAAAGGAAAAGGAATGAAGAAATATATACTTGAATCTTTATTAAAAAGATGAGAAAAAGAAGAAAAAAAATCTCCCTTTCAGGAAAAATGTCTGTTCTAATCAACTCTGAATTCCTCTGTTGTCTCTTTGTTACAAGGTAAAATCTTTTTTGTTAGTTTGTGGGTTTTTATCAAAAAGTTTAAAAAAAACCCCATTGACTGACAGTTATTCCAACTGAGTTGTACAGCATGGCTCTGTTTTGGCACATTTAAACAAGTTTAGTCGTGAAAACTGTTACCCATTGCCTTTGATCTTGTCAGTTAGGCTCAGCAGAGTGCAATCTTTAAAAAAAACCTGGCCACCAGGGGTCTTTAAAAGACTCTAATCTTCCTGAAGACATTTAGTCATGATCATAAATGAAAGAGGAGAATATTTTTAAAACTCAAGTAGGAAAATGATAAATTGAAGGGGAAAAAAAGGTTATGATGATTGAGATGACATTGGAAAAAAGGAATCTGAATTAATATAGATGGAAAGGCTGGTGAAAAGCAGACTGTCCTGTTAGAAACAATGAATCAGGCTGTCTTGGAAAGCAGAGAATTGGAAGAATTGTCAAGATGAGAGACAAAACTGTTGGCTTGGCTTTTGTTTGTGAAATTAAGAGAATGAGACCTTTTTTGGGGGAAGCCTATTGTAAAGTTTGGGCCAGCCCTGGGAATCCTTTCTATGGACTAAAAAGTTTCCCAGATCTGGTTGCTAGTTTGCTGACTAATTAGACTGTAAACAGTAACAGTAACACAATTGGAAGGGACCTTGGAGGTCATCTAGTCCAACTCACTGCTCAGTCAGGAGACCTGTACTAGCTATTCGAACCGCCGACCTGCCGACCTTTCTGATCGACAAGCTCAGTATCTTAGCCACTGAGCCACTTAGTTAGGCTTTTTACATTAGCTCTATTCTCAGAGTTCATTGAGAGTGAATGGATATCCAGACGAGAGATGGAAACACATTCAACTGAGTGTCTAGTAAAGTATACATATTAACAAGTATTCACACCTCCCTGTGATCAAATAACCTGAGATTTTTTGGTTTTTTTTTTACCATTTCCTACAATTTTTGCCTGCAGTCAGTCCTGATCCTAACATAAAATCTCAGTACATTGAGTATTTTTAATCATGGAGAAAATAACAGCATGGCCCTCATTAGAGAAAAGACATTGGCAAAATGTAATACTAATTGCAGGACTTAATACTAATAGCAAGAAACAGGGGGGAAAAAATCAAATTATGACATATGGATTTGATGACTAGTAAAATTTATTGATTGTTGGGAAAAATGGAAGCTACAGTTTGATGATAAAGTAAAGTAAAGAATGTAAGTTTTAACTGAATTGTCTGTAAAAGAGCCCAATTAAGAATTTTGTGAATTTAGGACAGTTGCTTTCTAACTTTTTCTTGTTCCTTGGTTCGTGTGTGTATGTGTGTCAGGGGTGGTATTTGTTTATTTGTTTATTTGTTTATTTATTTATTTATTTATTTATTTATTTATTTATTGGTTCGATTTATATGCCGCCCTTTTCCGGAGACTCAGGGCGGCTTACAATGTGTTAAGCAATAGCCTTCATACTTTTGTATATACAGGTGAAACTTGAAAAATTAGAATATCGTGCAAAAGTTCATTTATTTCAGTAATGCAACTTAAAAGGTGAAACTAATATATGAGATAGACTCATTACATGCAAAGCAAGATAATTTAAGCCTTGATTTGTCATACTTTTGATGATTATAGCTTACAGCTCATGGAAACCCCAAATTCACAATCTCAGAAAATTAGAATATTGTGGAAAGGTTCAATATTCTAGGCTCAAAGTGTCCCACTCTAATCAGCTAATTAAGCCATAACACCTGCAAAGGGTTCCTGAGCCTTTAAATGGTCTCTCAGTCTGGTTCAGTAGAAATCACAATCATGGGAAAGACTGCTGACCTGACAGTTGTTCAGAAAACCATCATTGACACCCTCCATAAGGAGAGAAAGCCTCAAAAGGTAATTGCAAAAGAAGTTGGATGTTCCCAAAGTGCTGTATCAAAGCACATTAATAGAAAGTTATGTGGAAGGGAAAAGTGTGGAAGAAAAAGGTGCACAAGCAGCAGGGATGACCACAGCCTGGAGAGGATTGTCAGGAAAAGGCCATTCAAAAGTGTTGGGGACTTTCACAAGGAGTGGACAGAGGCTGGAGTCAGTGCATCAAGAGCCACCACACACAGACGGATCCTGGACATGGGCTTCAAATGTCATATTCTTCATCAAGCCGCTCCTGAACAACAAACAACGTCAGAAGCATCTTACCTGGGCTAAAGAAAAAAGAACTGGTCTGTTGCTCAGTTGTCCAAAGTCCTCTTTTCTGATGAGAGCAACTTTTGCATCTCATTTGGAAACCAAGGACCCAGAGTCTGGAGGAAGAATGGAGAGGCACACACTGCAAGATGCTTGAAGTCCAGTGTGAAGTTTCCACAGTCTGTGTTGATTTGGGGAGCCATGTCATCTGCTGGTGTTGGTCCACTGTGCTTCATTAAGTCCAGGGTCAACGCAGCCGTCTACCAGGAGATTTTGGAGCACTTCATGCTTCCTTCCGCAGACGAGCTTTATGGGGATGCTGACTTCATTTTCCAGCAGGACTTGGCACCTGCCCACACTGCCAAAAGTACCAAAACCTGGTTCAATGACCATGGGATTACTGTGCTTGATTGGCCAGCAAACTCGCCTGACCTGAACCCCATAGAGAATCTATGGGGCATTGCCAAGAGAAAGATGAGAGACATGAGACTGAACAATGCAGAAGAGCTGAAGGCCGCTATTGAAGCATCCTGGTCTTCCATAACACCTCAGCAGTGCCACAGGCTGATAGCATCCATGCCACGCCGCATTGAGGCAGTAATTGATGCAAAAGGGGCCCAAACCAAGTACTAAGCATATATGCATGCTTATACTTTTCAGAGGTCCGATATTGTTCTATGTACAATGCTTGTTTTATTGATTTCATGTAATATTCTAATTTTCTGAGATTGTGAATTTGGGGTTTTCATGAGCTGTAAACCATAATCATCAAAATTATGACAAATCAAGGCTTGAACTATCTCGCTTTGCATGTAATGAGTCTATCTCATATATTAGTTTCACCTTTTAAGTTGCATTACTGAAATAAATGAACTTTTGCACGATATTCTAATTTTTCGAGTTTCACCTGTATATACTTTTGTATATACCTGCTTAGTAGGGCTTTCGGCCCCCCCTAAGCAGTGTGCTTTTTTATACAAAGTCAGTTTATTGCCCCCACAATCCGGGTTCTCATTTTACCTACCTCGGAAGGATGGAAGGCTGAGTCAACCTTGAGGCTGGTGAGATTTGAACTTGCAGTAATTGCAGGCAGCTGGTGTTACTTAACAGTGCTTTAGTCTGCTGTGCACCAAGGTATTCACTTACCTTCATTACTGGTTCGCAAATGTCAGCACTCACGCACCTCTGCGCATGCGCAGAGCCTTCTGCGCATGTGCAGAGACTTCCGTGCATGCGCATAGCATCAAAAATGGGACATGATGACGTCTGGGTGGATGGGCAGAGCTTCCCGCAGCCGCTACCGGTTTACCCGAACCGGATAGAACCAGCTGAATACCACCACTGATGTGTGTGCTTTGCTCTGAGACTTGCCAAGAATGTGGGGGTGGGGGGGAATGTGGAGCATTAAAAGGGAGTTTGAACTCTCAGCTGGCTGTGTGATCTTCGTGCCTTGTCCCGGGTCATCATACTCTAGCTGAATTAAACTGGAAAAATATGCAAATATGATGAAGTCAGAGAGATGCTACCTAGTTATTGTAGTGTGCACTGTCACTTTTCAGTCAGAGAGAGAGGGAGACAAAAAAAAAACCCAACAAAAAACAAAAAATCACACACCTTTATTTTGAGTGTAAAAAAGAAATAAAAATTGTTGTGTATCCCACTCATATAATAGTGCAAAAAATAGAGATCTATTTATAGGCTGATAATACTGAAAGAACTATCTCTAATGACAAATATAATATGAGAAAACTCTTGGTTCCTTCTGTTCTCATTTGAGACTATGTAGGAGTGTTCAGATTCTTCTATGAACTAGAGTTTCAGTTTGAAGTCCACGTGGGAAGAATTAGGGCATTTAGATCAGTGGTGGGTTTCAAATTTTTTTACTACCAGTTCTATGAGTGTGGCTTGGTGGGTGTGACAGGGGAAGGATACTGCAAAATCTCCATTTCCACCCCATTCCAGGGGAAGGTTACTGCAAAATCCCCATTTCCTCCAGATCAGCTGGGACTTGGGAGGCAGAGAATAGATGGGGACGGGGCCAGTCAGAATTTTTACTACTGGTTCTCCAAACTACTCAAAATTTCCGCTACCGGTTCTCCAGAACTGGTCAGAACGTGCTGAAACCCACCTCTGATTTAGATGTGGAGATCAACCCTGACTGCTCTTTAGAAGGCCAGATCCTGAAGATGAAACTGAAATACTTTGGCCACTTACTGAGAAGGAAGGACTCACTGGAGAAGAGCCTAATGCTGGGAACGATTGAGGGCAAAAGATGAAGGGGATGGCAGAGAATGAAGTGGCTGGATGGAGTCACTGAAGCAGTTGGTGTGAGCTTAAATGGTCTCCGGATGATGGTAGAGGACAGGAAGGCCTGGAGGAAAATTGTCCATGGGGTCGCAATGGGTCGGACATGACTTCGCAACTAACAACATCAGGACAGAAAAATCCAGGGACCTAAACCTCAAGACCAGAGAGTTAAAACCAATGAATTTGATTTTATGAACCAGCCCTCCATGTAATTTATTGCACACAGTGTGATTGTAACCAACTGCCAGCTTTTCTTAAAAGTTGATTTGATCCTTCATACTGTAAATCGGATGTGTTGCCATGCTCTTTTCTGGCAGAAAAAAAAAATATTTGGAGCAAAATGACACATTCTTAGCTCCTTAGCAAAGTATATCAGGCCAGTGTAGCATATGGTTATCTCACAGTCACGCAGAGACTGTGAGGTGAAATATAGCTAGATATTTGTACAGAGACAGAAGGAGGGAACAGCATCTGTTGCTATTCTGAATATGGTGGTCTGGCCAAGATGTTCCTTGCTAATATAATTTTATTCAACTGTCATCTATAACTACTTTGCTGAACTGTGTATGTTGTTAAGTTTTTCATACGCACTTTGATTGCATCAGGTGTGGGCAGGGGTGGGTTCTACTTATTTTTACTACCGGTTCGCGTGGGATCACGTGTATATACAAGTGGTGTGTTTAGATTGTTGATATTTTTCCTTTTTTCTGTTTTACTTATCATTGTTTGTGTTTCATGAAACACATGCATGTGTGTTACATTTTATGGGACCAAATGTCTTGTGCCTAAAGCACCTATTTCATCTTTACTCATTAACCTTCAACAGAAATGATGGAGTTTTTTTGTGGAGTTTTAAGAGGTGTAGTGACTACAAGACTTAGAAATCCTCCAGAAGACAAGACCAAAATAATGCTGTGGGGATGGGGGTATGGGACATTGTAATCAGCTTGAATTTGAAAATAGAAAGAGGAAGAGACACATATATGATGCTGGCAGGGGGCTCCGAGTTTGAGGCTTACAGTTACACACCCCTATATTAATTCATAAACCAAACAATCAATAGGTCAACGCTTCAAGGTAGTGTAGATTAGGAAATAGTGCTGTGCTTATTTAGGTATTTATTATGCTGTTCCTTATCTTAACAAGATCTTCCATATTTTAAGAAGATACAGGCTTTTATTTTAAAGGTCAAACTTGATTTACAGTACTTGGAAGTATTTTGTTGCATCTTTATCCCAATTCATATTTTCTTACCTGAAATGTCTTTTTCTTTCCTGAACTGTCTTCCATGTGTCCATTCTGCAAAACAAGGGAATTGAACAGAGAGAGAGAGTACAGTAAAATGAATCAGAAACTTTAACTCTGACATTGTTGTGGTTTCAGTGCATGAAAATCTAGAGTTATGTTTCTGCATTGCGCATGGCATGAACTGAATGGCATTAAGAGAAACCGAGGTCAATTATGGCTCTCAGAGTTTGTTGTAATAGTCTCCTTCCCCAAAACAGCAATAATCAAAACAGAAGTAAAATACTATTTGGAAATAGAACCAGATTATGTGAATATACAATATTTCAAATGCTTTGCTTTCATTGAGGTTAAGAGAGTCTTAAATAATTTTATTCAATGGCGTTAGTACTGCAATTCACTGAGAGTACTGTAAGTATTCTTGTGATCAAATGTTCATCAATCATTGATAATGAAACTAGAGCTCAGGAAAATCTCATATTACTAGGACAATATAATCTTTTTAAATAGAGGAAACCATAATATACTTTCGCTTTTGATGACATATATGCTACATTTACATTTTTCTCCTTTTAGTGTAGAATTATTGTTTAGCCTGTGTTACAGAATACAGTACATTGCTGTTGATTGGCAGGTGATAAATGTACATATCACCTAGATGGTAATCTGAACCACATGTGCATCCATTTTTCAGCTTTCCTCTGTTGCCCTAGTCCAAAGAGAAGGTTCCAGGTGCATTTTTTGCTTTCCAGATCATACAGAAATTGGTTCTGTTAACCTTCAAAACATTGAGACCAAGGGTGACTTCAAAAATTTTAGCAAGGGGTTCTCTGTCTGGTTGCTGGGTGGGCGTGGCAATGGTGGGCATGGCCTAGTCTGCCTCTTGCACTATGGTGGTGGTGGGCGTTTTTGCCCTCCCTGGTCTCTGGACGCTTTCCTTGAGCCTCTGGGAGGACGAAAACAGGCTCCAGAGGCCCTCTGGAGGCCAAAACGGGTCTTCCCAAATTTCTGGTAGGCCTGTTTTTCACCCTCCCTGAGCCTCCGTGCGCGCCCTGCACTTATCTGCACCCAAAATGAGCTGTGTGGAGACTCCTGGGAGGGGCTGGGTAGGGTGGATGGGGCCAGCCAGGAGTGGGATTTGGGGGTTCTCTGAACTACATAGAATCTTAGCTAGAGGTTCTCCCAAACCCCTGTAAACCCCCAGCAGCCCACCCCTGATTGAGACCAAGATGGATGTAGGGATGTAGGTGTTAGCATAGAAAGCAGGAGCCTGTGACTGCTAGGCCTCCCTTAGGCATGCAAGCCACCTAGGTAACTTTGGGCCAGTCTCTTTCTGTTTCTCAGCCCAGCTTAGCCCACCTCGCAGAATGGTTATTGTGGGAAAAATAGGAGACAGGAGCATTGGGTATGTTTGCCACCTTGAGTTGACTTCCACCATCACTGTCAAAAAGAAGTTGGGATAAGAATATAATAATCGTGAGGAGAAGAATATTGGTTTAGTTGAGACACCATTATGATCTGTTCAAATGCCCCAGAGATATTGGAAAACAATATATTTGGATATGCTACCTTTGGACACAAGATAAGAGTAACCATTCTTTTACCACTTAGAAGAAAAGGATTGTTCAGGTAGAACAATCCCAAGGATTAACTCCATTTCTCGTGTCCTGTATTACTTAGTGAATGAGATAAATGAACAACCAATTAATAAACATTTATGAAATGACATTACCCTGCTTTTTTCATAAGAATAGCAACAAATGTTTCACTTTCCTCCCTGGAAGGGGGAACTGGCATTAGAGAGAGGACTCTTTGAAATGGAGGAAGGAGGATAGGGAATGAAACAATGATTTTTGAAAAGAATGTGGAAAAATACTTTGAAGGACATGAAAGGAATGCATATCCCGTTTCCAGATGACAAAAAACTAGATGGGTTACTTGAAAGTCAAGATAGGAATAAAATGCAATACCATTTTATTTATTACTTGTTTAAATTTATTGACCACCCAAAGCCCGTGGATTCTGTGTGGTCAATCTTGATAGGTTAGAGAAATGGGTTGAAAATAATGAAATTAAATTAACCACAGAACATATGTAAATTTAGACACTTAGGAAACAGCAATGAAAAAAGTTACCTAATATGATGACTGCACCTGAGAAGAAAGGCTTCAGATTAATTAATAATTGACATACACAGACTGAGTATAAGTGATTCCTAATAGGACAAATGCATATTTAGGCTGTATCAACAGAAGTGACCTAAATCATGGAAAATAATTATTCTGTCTTGATCAGCCCCATGTTAAGTACTATGTCCCATTCAGGGCATCATATTTTAAGAAGGATTTGGATAAGCTCGAATAGATTGAAAGAAAGTAATGAGGATCATCAGAGGATTAGAAGATACGTCCTTTGACAAAGGAAGACAATGGTCAGCTCTTGGCTTGTTGCTCTGTATCCCAGGAATCTAGATTGCACTGCTAAATTTTGACAATTTGATTTTTGCTGTTTTTGGTGGTAGGGCTGGGAGTGGGGAGAGTTGGAGATGGTTTTTAATGGCATGGGTGAAAGCAATTCACTGTTTAGAGGGCTTCAAAGACCTAAAATTCAGCACTCCTTTCAATGACATTATAACCTAGAGGTCTTCCTTTAGAAGGACTGTCAGAAGCTTGGGAGATTAAATTGTGGCATGCCACCTCACAATATAAAACCGGGAATGCTTAACCTTGAGAAGAGAAGATTGAATGGTGCTAAAACGGCACTTTTCAAATATCTCTTGGCCAGGTGAAATAAATATCTGTTTGGATGCTTTAATTCCTATTTATTTATTTATTTATTTATTTATTTTATTTATTAGATTTTTATCCTGCCTTTATTTCTTTATAAGTAACTCAAGGCTGCAGACATTTATTTATTTATATCCCAGATTTATTATTTAAATAAATAATAAATAACGCAAGGCAGTGAACATAACTAATACTCCTTTTTCCTCCTATTTTCCCTACAACATCAACAACCCTGTCAGATGAGTTGGGCTGAGAAATAGTGACTGGTCCAAGGTTACCCATCTGACTTTAAATGGTTAAGGCAGGACTAGAATTCATGGTCTCCCACTTTCTAACCTAGTGCCTTACCCACTAGACCAAACTGGCTCTATTCCTACACAACACCAATGTGCTTTGGGATGAGTGTGAACTTGAAGGTTCTCTGATTAATATCAGGGATATATATATCTAGATTCTATGAGATACGTTTCAAATAGAAGCATATAGAGGCATAACATTAAGGTAACGGGAGATATACAGCACATTCCATTTCACATTGATGAGTTTAGTAGAGTGTCCTAGGAATATGTTTAGTTTGTTAGAATATTTTTGATCCAGACTATCTTTTCTGTACTCAGATCACTCCTGTACTGCTTCTTTTACATTGCTTTCAAAGATAACATCTGGTTTGGCATTGATGGGTCAAACCAATGATAATGTGTCAAATTTTGTGTGATAAAACAAGGAGGAACTGTGAGCTGCATAGCATGCTTTCATTAAAAGCAATTAAAGAAACCCGTAAGCTCAAGAATAGAGTTTATTTGCTAAGAAAGCTGAATTTATCTTATTATTCTAAAAGGGACAGCTATTTTTCTTTTCAGAGATAATCAAGGATAATTTATATGGTTTTACTTTAAAAGATGTCCCAGTTTTATTACTTATTATTGATTCACTAGCAAAAATGAATGTTCAAGATTCTAGTAAATATGTGCTGTGAAATGTATTGTAATGTTCTCTACAAAATGAGTTCCAGTTGTAATGTGCAAAACTTAATGGGATTTTGGTGACAAAAGATTATTGCAATTATTAATGTATTCATTCTGAAAGTGTAGGTTTGTAGTTTATTATATTTATGCCCCATTTTTTGGAACACAAAGCAGCTTTTAAATGGCCTTTCTTATTCAGATAAAACCATGCTCCCAATTGTAGTTTCCACAAAATGTTGAGTTATGTTAGGCATACCAGTTGCTGTGTTGACACTATATGATCATTGAGTGGTTATCTGGATTTATATGGTTTGGATATAGTATGCCTAGATCATTCTCTGAAAACACTAAATATTTAATTAACCTACTATCTTTCTCTTCTTTTTAAAGAAATTCAGAGATAAAAGAAAGAAGGAAAAAAAGTCAGAAAGGAAAAGTTCCTAGATTCCACTACTGTTTCTTGGTGATGTTATCCTAAACATGAAAGAGAGGGAGAGTTCCAATAATTGGAGAAGACAATTCTTGTAGAGCAGTGTTTCACAACCTTGGTAACTGATGGGTGGATCTGAACTCCCAGAATTCCTCCACCACTTTAGGAATTTGGAGAGTTGAAGTCTATCCCTCTCAACATTGCTAAGGTGGAAAAATGCTGGTGTAGAGGAACTGAGGAATTTGGGGAGTTGAAATCCACTCTTCAGTTGAGGAATTTGGGGAGTGGAAGTCTACCCTCTTAACATTGTCAAGGTGGAAAAATGTTGATGCAGAAAAACGTAGCTTTGACCTTGAAAAGGAAGTGAGAAATATGAAACATTAAGCCCTGGAAAACAGCAAGCATGAGAAAGGTACTTAGAGCGGTCCCAATTTTATGTTATTGTCCTTAGAAAGGCAAATTTTGGATAGCTTTTTAAGATTGTCTTAACATGTCCTACAACAAAGAAACAGCATTCCTGTAATCTCTGGCCTATCTCAAAAAGCTGGTAAAGGCTGGCCATTTAAAACTTATCCTGTTTGAAGCCCCATAATTACTGTCGCCAGAAAAAAATCCCTTTTTAAAATCCAGAGAGTCTGTTCTTGAATGCGCGATCATAAAGACCATGAAAGATTTTAAAATCAGTTGATCGATTTAAGGGAGATTTGAGCTAAACTAAATTAGTACTTTGCTTGCTTTTCTGATTTGTTATGTATAATAATAGAATCTCTATCCTGATTTGATTCATAAGAATAGAATAAAGATGGAATTCTGAAAATGAATGATATATGTTTAATTCTCAAGAATTTCTTCCTAAGACCTTAAGAATTGTCCTGATAAATTCAGCTTTGCTTGTCCTTGTGATTTTCTTTGGAACACTACAGGGATTGGTTATTACTGGTGCAGTCTTTTTGGGTCCATGGTGTACTGCTGATTTATTTCAACTTTTCAGCACTAAACTCTCAGAACTGCTCTTCCAAAATCAATTTAGAAAATTTCTTACACACTTTTCAACTACCTATTATGGAATAACAAATGGTGCAATATTACTTACTCTCTTACAATCATTTGGAAAAGGAATGAATTAGTGACATTACCAAAAGATGTTTAATATTGAATCAATCCAGGAAAAGTTTGGAAAAAGTCCTTTTGCCCTTTCAGTTAATTTTTAAGATGCAATTTGCTTCTTTGCCTTTGCCTTTTAAAATGGTTGATAAGCTAGTTACTATTCAGTTATTATTGAGATAATACTGTAGTCTCTGTAGCTGTCAATTTTTCTTCCCAGTGGCTGAAGCCTTTAAATACTAGTTTCTTCTTTGTAACTAAAATAATTGCTCCATTATAAAAATTGGTTATTGCGTCTTTGCAATACCAATAGAAGCTCACCTTAAAAAAAAAAAGGAAGGGAGGAGTTAAAACTGATAATAAGTTTGTAATATTTTAAAGGATATTCAAACAAAGCTAGCAAAGCCTCAATAATTCTTGATCATCTGAACAGCTAACATTTTAGCTACCTTTAGATACACTGCCATATATCAGATCAGAAAATCAAGATGGAGAGATAATACGAAAAATATTGGCATGTGACAGACTGAAAATATGTTATCTGGATTCTCTCTATAATGGAGTCATTTTTATTTCAGCCTAAAAAAAAAGAAATAGTGTGGAAGTAACCTTTTTATGCTATGGAAATAATCACAACCATATTTATCCACTATTCTTTCCAATTCCTTGACCAATCAGGATTCTTTGAATTATTTTTGACTTCATTTGCCTGGCTTTTGCTGAAAACATCAGAAAAATATAACGATCACATAATCCAAGATTTCTTTCAAAACACATAAAATAGCTTTAAGGCAATGAGAAGGAATGGTAATGAGCAACAGCAGATGTTGCTGCTTTGAAGCAATTATGGGACAATAATTACAGATAGAAATAGAAACTCGCAAGAGCAAAGATTTGATCAGCAAAAGAGAAACCACACAGTGCAGAATCAGCCCAATGAAAGAAACATGGAGGCAAATGTCTTTTCTAGAGTGGTAATTGTTCTTTACTCTTGAATGTTCCCCTGTTGAGGTTAGGAATTCTGTCTGAGTATCTGCGTCCTGAATATCTTATTTGATTACTGAAATAAGAAAGAGAATAGTCACTCTGTGGAATAACTTGTTTAAAAGTTGCCAGGTAAATTATTTCGTCCATCCCATCTTTCCCAGGTTTTATGTTTCTTAGTCTTAAATTGTTTGTTTCTGAATCTCCAGCCATCTTCAGAAACATTTATTTTTATATACTTATTATGACATTTATTTGCTGCACATCTCGTTTTGAAATGACTCTGGACGGCTTACAACATTTCCTCATATATCTCCACATCTACAAAACAAAAAATATTCTCTTTGAGGAAAAACCTCTCCCCAATTACATCTACTAACTTAGGTGTGGCCAGACATGCTCTGGGTCTCATGGATCAAGGAGTGTCATTTGATGGAACCCAAGAAAAGAGCCTTTTATGTCATGGTGGCCACTTTTTGGAATATCATTCCCCCCAGGGATTAGATTAGCCCCAACATTACTGACTGTCCATAAAGCCTTAAAAACATGGTTTTATTACCAAAATTTGGGATGCAGATGTGTGGCAGAGTCCATGTATTGATTTGCTTGCTAGTGGTTTTGGTTTTTATCTCAGCTCCAATTATGTCTGCATTATTCTTATTGTTAGGTGTTGCTCTATGTTGTTGCCAGTTGTGATAGCACAGTCGTTAGCAGACAGGGCTGGATTTTCCTATAGGCTAACTAGGCTTCAGCCTAGGGCCTCAAGATCAAGAGGGGCCTACATTCAAATTGTTAGCAAAATTAAAATTACACTTTCACTATAGGTGAAAGGGCCTCATAAGTAGAATAGCCTAGGGCCTCTTTTCATCTAAATCCGGCCCTGTTAGCAGACTAACTCATTGCTCACTCCAGAAGTTCGATTCTGAATGGCTCAAGGTTGACTCAGCCTTCCATCTTTCCTAGGTCAGTAAAACAAGGACCCAGATTATGGGGGGGCAATAATGCTGACTATGTAAACAGTTTAGCAAGGATTGTAAAGCACTATGAAGTGGCATATAAGTGCTAGTGCTATTGTTCTATGTTTTTTAACTGCTGTTAGCCACCTAGAGTCATGAATATGAAATGAGTGGCCATATATAATATATAAATAGAATTCATTTCAATTTCTAAAATGTTTCCCGGCACATCTCCACTCTGTTGGAAATGTAAAGCGCATAAAGGGACATACTATCATATATGGTGGTCATGTCCCAAAGCTAAAAAATTCTGGAACAATATAAAAATGCAACTGGAACAAATAATAACTCAAAAGGTGCCATTAAAGCCAGAAACTTATTTATTAGGAATACCTACAAGCAAATATGAAAAAGAAATAATATATTTAATAACACACATTTTGACTGCAGCAAGAATTATATACACACAAAATTGGAAACAAGAAGAGGTCCCGACTCAAGAGAAATTAATATCCAAAATTATGGAATGCGCTGAGATGGATAAACTTACCAAGGAGATCCAAGGAAAAGAAGAATCTGAATATTATCTGGTCTGGCAAAAATGGTATAAATGGTTAGAGGGAAGTGAAAAAAAAAGAGAAGAAGAAAGAAAGAAAAATTGAATAAAAGAAAAGATATCAATAGAGTAAAATAAATTTTTAAATCAAATGAAATTTAAGAAAGAGACACGAGATATCAATAAAATAATATCATTATATAAGGTGAGAGAAATATTGTATATTGAAGAATATAGGATATTGATATTGTAACAATTCAGATATTATAGGTAGATGTTATAAAGATGATGTTTGTTGTAAATTGTTTTACTTGCATTTATAAATGTATTATGTGGTTTCTTAAATTAATAAAAATTAAAAAAAAAGAATTCATTTTGTTTAGCAGGAATAAATGATTCATCTCTATTTTGTGCATATACTACAAGGGTATCATGAATGTATTATTGTGAACTTTTTGATAGAACTCCCTAATCTTCCTCACAAAGTCAGTGTTCCCGGACTTCCTGAAAAAGAGGTAACTATTGTTAAGTCAGTTGTGTATATATATGTGTGTATATATATGTGTGTATATATATATATATGTTTTTCTATCGAGGCACCTGGTCTATCCCAGCATGTGGGAGGGAGCATACTGCATCCCCTTCACCTTTCAGCTCCAGTCCAGGAGCCTTCAAGCAGTCGCATTCACGACAAACCATTTTATACCAAATTTATATGTCGCTGATAAAGAAACAAAGGGAGACTAGTATAGATCTATTTCAAGCTATTTAGCTCTCATCAGCTAGCCATACCCTTACTTGGATTCGAACTTGGGCTGCCTACATGTTAGGCAATTGTATTAACCTCTGAGCCACAAGTTCTCCTCCCTTCATCAGCAGTATGCTCCCTCCCACATGCTGGGGTAGACCAGGTGCCTCGATAGAAAAACACTTAATCTCTCCCCTGGCTAAAGCTGATGAAGGGAGGATATATATATATATATATATATATATATATGTGTGTGTGTGTGTGTGTGTGTGTGTGTGTGTGTGTGTGTGTAGGTCTTTGGTTATTCGGGTCTTCTCCCACGTAAAATTGGAAGTGTCTTGGCGACGTTTCGACGAAGTCTCATTCGTCATCTTCAGGCTGGTGTTCTCGGCTTCGTGCTTCCAGGAGCAATGTGAGATCGCAGCTGTCTCTTCCTTTTAACTACTAGTGGAGGTGTGAGCTGATTGGGTGGGAACTTGGCTGTGTTCTGATTGGGTGGAGGTGTGTTCTGATTGGTTAGGGGCTTGGCTGTGCTCTGATTGGCTGGGGTTGTGTTCTGTTTGGGTGGGGGCTTGGTTGTGCTCAGCTTAGTCTGAGTTGCAGGGGGATTTGAGGGGTGATCCCATGGGTGCTCCTTCTGTTTGTTTGTATTGGACAGAAATACAAACAAACAGAAGGAGCACCCATGGGATCACCCCTCTCACCTGTCATTGCCAACCTCTATATGGAATACTTTGAAACCCAAGCTCTAGAAAAATCCGATCACAAACCCAGATATGTGGACGACACCTTCATAATCTGGCCACATGGGAAAGAAAAACTGGACAACTTCCTCACACACCTCAACAGCCTACACCCCAAAATACAGTTCACCATGGAAACAGAAGTGAACAACCAACTTCCCTCCTGGATGTCTTAGTCTACAGAAAATCCAATGGCTCCCTAGGACACACTATCTACCAGAAGAAAACACACACAAACCGCTATCTGCACGCACTCTCACACCACCACCCTGCCCAGATCAACTCTGTAGCCAAGACACTCATTTCCAGAACAAAACGCTTAGCTGACGAACAACACCTAAAAACTGAACTACACACCCTCACTAACGTACTCACATCCAATGGATTCCAAAGAAATAAGATCACCAACCTAATCCAAAAAGAAACCCCCACTAAAATCCAAGACAGAGAACAAGAAAACGGCAAGGCCCTCCTCCCATACATAAAAGGCACCACAGACAGAATAAGCAAAATCCTCCACAAACATAACATCAAGACAGCATTCTGCACAAACTGAAAAATATCCACCATCCTAAGGAACCCCAAAGACAAAATTGAGTTAGAAAATCAAGGAGTATATGAAATCCCATGCACCACCTGCCCCACCACATACATCGGACAAACCAACAGACGAATAAGTGCACGCATAGAAGAACACAAGAACTCAGTCAGAAAAGAGGAACCAACTTCTTCCCTGGTCCAACACCTTAAAGCCACAGGACATGATATTGACTTTAAAAAGACCAGAACTATCGCCAAAACTGAACACTTTAACAACAGAATAATCAGAGAAGCCATTGAGATAGAAAAACGCCCACACAGCATGAACAAACGAGACGATACCTCCCGCCTACCAGCCATTTGGAAACCCGCCCTTATTGACAAACGAGTCCCTAACACGATGAATGACACCAGACCCACACTCACGAGTGCCACACCTGATGTCACCACCACACATCCACGCAGAAAGCAGACTCAAACCCACACTGATAATGAGCCACGACCAAGGACCAGAAGCCAGACCGCAGCTGCATCATTAGCCACTTTAAACCCCTCCAATCCATACATGAAGCAGACTGACACCCACCATGAAGAGCTCGCACGGCCACAAACACGAAGCCAAACAACAACAACGCAGCTCACCAGCTCAAATCCCCCTGCAACTCAGACTAAGCTGAGCACAACCAAGCCCCCACCCAAACAGAACACAACCCCAGCCAATCAGAGCACAGCCAAGCCCCTAACCAATCAGAACACACCTCCACCCAATCAGAACACAGCCAAGTTCCCACCCAATCAGCTCACACCTCCATTAGCAGTTAAAAGGAAGAGACAGCTGCGATCTCACATTGCTCCTGGAAGCACGAAGCCGAGAACACCAGCCTGAAGATGACGAATGAGACTTCGTCGAAACGTCGCCAAGACACTTCCAATTTTACGTGGGAGAAGACCCGAATAACCAAAGACCTACATACAAACACCCGCGAAAACCTGAGAAAACAAATATATATATATATATATATATATATATATATATATATATATATATATATATATATATAAACTAGGGAAATCTAAGTATCGTATGTCACTTTGTGTTCATAGATAGTATCTGCCATCTAATTGCTAAACTCGGGGGAGGGGGGCTAGAAGAAGTCCAGTCTTTTGGACTTCAATCTCCCTTATTCTTTTCTGTTGCTAATGATGAGTGATGGGAAGAAGTTACTTACCCCTAATTGAATCTGTATCCCTAGCTTCTGCAAGTAAGGTTGCAGATCAGAGGAAGAGGACTTAGTTATGCTGCTAGTTGATTAGCTTTCCCCAGGTTCTCTGAACTTGAGCCTAGACTTTCATATACACCTTCATCTGAGGAACAATGCCATTTGAGATGTTCAACAGTGCAGAGAATGTAATAAGCACAGCAGGTTTTTGAAGTGCTGACTCTTTGAGCAAGAAGGGCAAATGGGAGATTGAGCTTCATAAGACTGGTCCACCATAGTTTTCTTAGTGCAAGAGGTTCACCTGGAATTGGTTGCAGTGCTTCAATTTAAAGTTAGTTGTCAGAGACGCATAACTTTTTCAGGGTGGAGGGGTTTATTTCCATAATTGGGTGGGGTCAGGACAAACCGTAAGCAGCATTAGAATCAGAGTACAATAAGTGTAGCTAAATTATTTTAGTAGAATTATATGATCAGTCTTCACGTGCTTTATATATTTTTCCTCGTCATTAAAAATACATCAACATTATTTTATATGGCTGTCCATCTCATGGAAAAGTGACATTAAAAAATTACAATTGGGAGCAGTAAGAGGGGTACACTCAAGCTTTTTTTTTTTGAGGGGCCACAGCAAACATCTCTGGATCGTGTCCATAATGTTAGCTATACAGCTACATGGACAAATGGCCTGACTCAGAGGTTCTGAGTCTGACCAGTTCTGGAGAACTGGTAGTGGAAATTTTGAGTAGTTTGGAGAACCGGTAAATATCACCTCTGACTGGCCCCGCCCCCATCTATTCTCCGCCTCCTGACTCATCGGGAGGAAATGGGGATTTTGCAGTAACCGTCCCTTGGAGTGGAGTGGGAATTGAAATTTTATAGTATCCTTCCCCTGACACGCCCACCAAGCCATGCCCACCAAGCCATGCCATGCCACGCCCACCAAGCCACACCCACAGAATCAGTAGTAAAAAAATGTGAATCCCACCACTGGCAATATGATCGCTTGTGTTCATTGTGAAAATGGTAACAACACTTCCCTTCCCTCTCTCCCTCACTCTGGAAATTTGGGTATATTGCAAACATCATTTATATTCTAACCTCTTTAACAAACTCTGGGCATCCCACATAAAAATAAACATACGTTAGTCTCAAAACTCTTAATTTTGTTTATGCTTTATGCATGTAAAAACCAGGATTTTTCGTGTCTGTTAAGGAAATAAAATGCGTGACTGATAACCAATATTATGAAAACATTTTTTCCACCCAAGATCATAAGATGCTAGAAAATATATGCAGTGAAAGAAGTGAGGCAGCACAAGCACAGATGTCATAAAGAATAATGCCTTAACAGGCTCTTAGGCAGCTAATATTCTCACAATGTTTTACTGTGTGTTAGCATTGGTACAGAACCATGTAGGGGAATATGTATGTTTTCAGGTCCATTAAACCTTTTATTTTTTCCAATAGATCACAATTAGAGGAACACCTGGGCTAAACAATAAAACGTTGCTCTATTTGAAAGTTAACTGCATTCTGAATAGTTTTTTTAAAAAAGGAATATTTCATTTCTTATTTGTAGAAGGAAGTATTGTGCAATTTGTAATTCATCTTACCAGAATGGTACCATCTTATCAGAATCAATGAATAATATTGCAGGAAATGCATACTGGTCTTGAATTTTTAATACAAGGACATATATTTAATTCATTGCACTTAAAATTTACAGATATGCAAAGATACATATGGTAGAAGAGAACCCAAAGGAAGATGCAACCCAGAGGTGGGTTTCAGCAGGTTCTGACTAGTTCTGCGGAAGTGGAAATTTTGAGTAGTTCGGAGAACCTGTAGTAAAAATTCTGACTGGCCCCGCCCCCATCTATTCTCTGCTCCCCAAGTCCCAGCTGATCGAGAGGAAATGGGGATTTTGCAATATCCTGCCCCTGGATTGGGGAGGGAATGGAGATTATATAGTATCCTTCCCCTGCCACACCCACCAAGCCACGCCCATCAAGCCACACCCACAGAACTGGTAGTAAAAATTTTTGAAACCCACCACTGATGCAACCACATTGGGACAATCTTAATTGGGAATCATAGGACCCTGGTGGTGCAATGTTTAGAATGCATATTGCAGGCTGACTCTGTCCACTGCCAGGAGTTCAATCCTGGTTGGCTCAAGGTTGACTCAGTCTTCCATCCTTCCAAGGTCAATAAAATGAGGATCCAAATTGTTGGAGGCAATCTGCAAATAATGCTTCTACGTTGTAAACCACCCAAAGAGTGCTGTAAAGTGCTATGGGGCAGTATATAAGCCTAAATGCTATTACTATTGCTATAAATGCTTCCATAGCAAACATGAAGAATCTCTTGGTTAAATGATAGCAATTCTTAATACTTATGTAGTCGGCATGTCTTCCTACAGAACACGCTTCAATCATACAACTGAATTTCCATGACAATTCGTTAGAAATCAGTTGCATGACTTTGCTCCTTTGAAAGATAGCCTCCCCCACCCAAACTCCTAAAGCCCCACAGGAGTGCAATCCCTAGGACTTCTGAATTGGACATAAGAAACTATAAATTTGTTTTTAGAGATGTGGGTGATCATGGAATGTTTTACATAAAAGAACATTTATATCCTGTCACTGGGATTTCTTGAAGTCTTCCTTTCCTCTTTCAGGGGCCTTCTTGTTATTGCCCCTCTAATGAAAATG
This sequence comes from Pantherophis guttatus, assembly GCF_059756535.1. Taxonomy (NCBI): domain Eukaryota; kingdom Metazoa; phylum Chordata; class Lepidosauria; order Squamata; family Colubridae; genus Pantherophis; species Pantherophis guttatus. The sequence continues at coordinate 159,546,840 of NC_142063.1, forward strand.
AGAACTAGTCAATCTACCAATCAACTCCCTCCTCTCTTTCTAGGTTGATTGATAGCATTGGCCTTGGGAGGATCCTTGAAAGTCTGCCAGAGTTCCCATAAAAAGGCAGCCAGATCCTGCAAGATAGGGGTCTCAGACACCAGTTATGGAGTAGCCCAGTTGGCAGCGAGACCAGTCAGCAAACTTGCCACAAATCCTATCTTTCAGGCTTCTGAAGGAAAAGCTTTTGGATACAGACAAAAATATATATTACATTGAGCAAGGAAAGTAGGAAACAGCTCAGAATAAACATCAAACTTCTCAGGTGCTGACATGTATGGAGTGGCAACACTGAGTTAATCCAGGCATAATTGCAGGCGTAATCCAGGCGTAATTGCAGATTGGCCATAGCTATAGCCGATCGCCTACCTGATCATAAAGGTTCTCCATTGTGGGTGGAGACAGCAGTCAGGATGGGTTGTACTCATCTGTTCAGATTGATGGACTGAGTCTGTCATAGCTGTTAAGTCCCATCTTTGTTACTGGGGAGATCCAGCTTTTGACTTAGTCCGTCAATCTGGACAGGCGTGTGGAACTTTGTCTCTGGCTATTCTGGTCTATTTCTCATCCTATCTTTAACTTGCTGTTTTTGATTTCCTGGATTTGACTTGGACTGTCTTGACTAATGTTTATTGTGAAATTCCTGGATTTGACCTAACGTTCTTGGATTCTGCGGTTACAGTAAGATACCTCTTCCCTCAGGGGACTGGTCCTTTCTTTTCTGAGGGAATATTTTTCCCTCAGCCTTGTCAGGCTCCTCCTGACTACCTCAGTCGACTTTCTCATCGTCCTGGTGGATCGTGGAGTTGGGGTCTGGGCACCCTGTTCGTTCTTGTGGAGTTTTTACGCTCCCGTTTTGTGTGCGGAGCTTCGCGCTCGCCCAAGAGCTTCCCGGCAGCCATTTTCAATCTTCAACGGCTGCGCTCAGCTTTGTGGAGTTGCCTGGTGGTTCAACAGCGTTTGGGGCGTTAATTAACTTGGTACGTCTGGTATTATTGACATATGAGTGGGCTGGAAAGCATTTCTTTCGACCTGGTTCCTTCAGGCAGCAGCGGCGACTTTAACGGCAGCTTTAGCAGTGGTGGCTTTCATGGAGCTTCGCGCTCCCTTTGCATGCGCAATTTGTGCGTTCTACTGAATGGCTTGCTTCCTTTTCTGCCCGCCACACTTATCTGCCCTGGGGACATTGCACGGCTGATAGGCCGTTGTGTGGAGCTTCACGCTCCCACTGCACTATTTCGGAGCCGGCCACCATTTTGTTTTGTCAGTTCCGCCATTTTGTCACAGAGGCGCTGCTCATACACAGCTTGCTCTTAACTCTGGGCCTCCAGGCTTCGGTCTGTGCCTGTTTGGTGTGCTTGATTGCTCATATTCCTCAAAGGAGCCTGGCATCCTGAGGATTGATTTCTGCACGATTAATCTGGACTCAATTGGTCTTGTTCTTACTGGGGTCAACCTGCTGACCAGCCAATTGGGGTGCCCACTGATCTACTTTTATCATATTCCTTGGCACTAATCACCATGCCAAAAGCCCTGCAGAAATCTAAACATGGCCAGAAGGCCTCAATTTCTGACATTCCCACTCGAGGGAGTTCTCCATCCAGACAAGGGCGGGAATCTGGTTCTCCTACCAGGCCCTCTGATGGCAAGGGTTCATGGCCCCACCATAAGCCCACTAAACTTGCTGCCCCTTCCCGAGCTGAGGTTCAGCAGGATAAAGTCCTTAAAAAGCTCTGTGCTAAGGCCACCAAGTACCCAGTTCCGGCTGCCATGGACACCAGGGATTCGTCCTTGAGAGACACTGTTGCTGCCACCCCCGTGGTGCCTTCAAAGCAGGTCTCTCTTCAGGATTGTCCTGTGACTATTAGATCTGACAGTTTGTGTGGGACTGCGGCTAAACTGGGCCCAAGCTCATTTGCAGACCCAGTCTCTGCACCCACTCCTCTGCCTGTGTCCTCTGATGCTATCGCAATCCTGCCTTCTCTGATCCTGGGTCATGGTGATGGCCAACCTCATAATTTTCTCTCACCAGTCCAAATCCAACAGCTCATTGCTACGGCTGTTCAACAGTCGTTGGCGGCCCAATTCCTGTCTCTAACAGGGCACCTTCTGTGAGGTCTTGTGCCTCCCTTTCCCGGGCGGAGACAGTCCAGGAGGACATGCTTTCTATCAGGGCGCCTGACTCTCCTGTTTCATCCACAGGGAGTCTGGCTTCTTCTCTGACCAAGATGACCTCTAAGGAGCCTGATTGTCGGATGATGAAAGCCTTTCCCCGGACCAACCAGCTTTCACCGGACTTTTTCCACAATCGCTGTTCAAGTCCTTGTTGTTCAAGGCGGTCAATACAGCCCAACTGGGCTCTATGGCCCCGACTGCACTCCTCCTCTGTCTTCCCAAGGAGCTTTAAATCCTTTATTTGTGGAACCTTCGAGACCTGTCAATTCGATCCTAACACCTCCACTGTTTCTGGGTGTGCTAAAAAAGAAGTGGGCTTCTTCCGGGTCGGCCCCTGCTCCTACAACAACGGACAGAAAGAACTTTAATGTGGCCTCCAATCTCGCTTTGCTTCTTTAAGTCCCTACAGTGGATGTGCCAGTGGCAGCTTTATTACCTAACACAGCCATTCCTGAGGATCCGGACGAGGGCCTACGTCCTGAGGAATGGAGGTCAGACCAGGTCCTCCAAAGAGCACACCAGGGAGCGGCCTGGGCGATCCACTCAGCCTCAACCGCTTCATTTTTCAATCATATGACACTTTTATGGCTGCGCCAGCTGCCAGAGAACCTGGTTTCAGAGGATGTGAGAATCAAGCAAGATCTCAATAAGATTATCACTGCCATCCCCTTGCTTCACCTATTGCGGCCCGTCGTTTGGTCTGGCTTCGACATTGACAGGCTGATGCCAAACACAAGTGGCGTTTAGCATCGGTTCCCTTCTCTGGCCCAAAATTGTTTAGGGAGCCTCTAGACTCCTTTCTCATAGAAACAAAAGATAAGAGGAAGGTTCTGCCTCTGGCCTATCGCAAAGGGAAGCCTCGGTTCCTGCCTTACCCCTCTCGTCCTAACTTCCGGGGTTTTGATGGGGGTGGCACTCCCTTCTCCAACGCTAGATCGCATGTGGGCTCCAGTTCCAGACAACGGGGCATCCAGGACAGGGTGACTAGAGGTAGATCCTTTGTCAACAAACGGCCCTTTTGAGTGGGAGGAGGTCGTACATTCCGATGCCGTTGTTAACTGCATTCAGGATCCTCTCATTGGTGGCAGATTGGCCCTCTTCGCTGACCTTTGGGAGAAAACCACTTCAGTCAAGTGGGTCCAGGCCACGTTAAAATCAGGGTTGGCCATTGAATTCCTTTCCCCTCCCCCGATGTTCTTTGTGTGCTGTCCGCTATCTCGTGGCATTCAGAAATGATCCCTTATGGATTCTGCATCTTCTTTCGATCAGGGCTATCCAAAAGGTGCCTGATGATCAAAAAGGAATGGGATTTTATTCCCGTGTGTTTCTTGTACCAAAGTCATGGGGGTGGGGGTGGAGACCTATTCTGGACCTTAAATGTTTGAACCAGTATGTCGTATACTGCCGGTTCAAGATGCAGTCGTTACGATCTATTCTCAACAGTGTTTGGAGGGGTGATCTCCTCTCTTCCATAGACCTCACTGAGGCCTACCTACATATTCCCATCCTGAGGTTCTGTTATGGGGGTTGCATTACCAGTACAGGGCTTTGCCCTTTGGCCTGTCTTCTGCCCCTCGTACTTTTACCAAGGTTTTGGCAGCTTTGGTTGCTTCCCTCTGGGCTAGGTCCATTCGTCTCCAGTGTTACCTGGATGACATTTTAATTTTGTCTCCTACTCCCCAGCAAGCATCTCTCAATGTCCAGTCTACCCTTCGGGTCCTGGCATCTCATGGCTTTTCCATTAATGTCGCAAAAAGTCACCTGATTCCAACCACCCGTTTGTTCCATTTAGGAGCACTAATTGACACGGTGGCAGGACGGGTCTATCTGTCGCAGGACCGTCAGGATAACTTGAAAGCCCTGGTTTCCAAAGTTGAGGGGTGTAGGACAGCATCGCCCTTTCTTCTTTCCCAACTTCTGGGGAACATGATTTCCACCATCTCGATTGTTCCCTGGGCCCAATTGCATTCAATGGTTTCTTTTGCCATTGCAGAAAGTGGGCAGAGACACGTCATCCCTAAAGGTTCCGGTTCCCAAGGAGGTCCTCAGGTCCCTCAGATGGTGGCGGTCTCCGGCCATCTCCAAAGATTCCTTGTTCCTTGACCCTCAGAGAATTGTGGTCATGACAGATGCCAGCCTGCAGGGCTGGGGGGCTCATTGTCAGGGACAACTTAGGGCAGGTGGACTGACATCGAGGCCCACCGTCCAATCAATTGGCTGGAGTTACGAGCAGTCTTCCTAGTCTCTAGTCCTTTCTATGGCTTGTTTCTGGCTCCCATGTTCTCGTCCTCACAGACAACATTATGGCAAAGGCCCACATCAATCAGCTGGGAGGCATGAGGTCCATGTCCCTGATGTCAGAGGCCAAGAGGCCGGGTCTTTGGGCGGAATGCCACCTCAAATCATTGAGGGCAGAGCACATCTCCGGGGTGGCCAATGTACAAGCGGATTGGTTGAGCAGCCAACATCTGGACCACGCAGAGTGGCACCTGCACCAGCAGATATTCCAGGAGCTGGCAGCCTGTTTCAGCACTCTGGAGGTTGACTTGTTTGCAACACAACAAAACACCCAACTTCCTCAGTTTCTGACACGTTTTCCATCACGTCAAGCGGAGGCCACTGATGCTCTTCTATCTCCCTGGCTGCCGGGGCTACTCTACGCTTTTCTGCCAATCTCCCTCCTGTCGAAGGTGATACAGAAGTTGTTGCAGGAACGGGCGGAGATTGTTCTGCTGGCCCCGCATTGGCCATGGAGACCATGGTTTGCAGACCTTGTCTCATTGTCAGTGACCCTGCCGTGGCAGATTCCCCTGCGAGCGGACGCGCTGTCCCAAGGGACATTGCACCACCCAGACCTACAGTGGCTCCGTCTGACCTCTTGGCGGTTGAGTGGTGCACCCTAGGCAGGGCCAACATTCCGGCTGATGTCATTCAAACTATTCAGGCTTCCCGGAGGCCTTCTATGGACTACATCTATTCGGCCACTTGGCGGGCCTTTTGTGCATGGTGTGACTGCCACGGGGTTACGGCCCTTAAAGCCTCTGTAGTCAAAATTCTGGTTTTCCTCCAAGAGAGTCTCTCTAAAGGTCTTTCTCCCAATACCTTGCGGAGACAGGTGGCAGCTATTTCTTCGATACTTACCTGTGGATCTTTGACGTCCTTGGCACAACACCCCTTGATTCGTCGATTCCTGTGGGGCTCTACCAATTTATGCCCGCCTGTACTGCATAGGTACCCTACCTGGGACCTTTCGATAGTTCTAAATTCCCTTAAGGGGCCCCCGTATGAGCCTTTGCGGACGGCTAGCTTCTGGCTGTTATCGTGCAAGGTTGCCTTTCTGGTAACCATTACCTCGGCCCACTGCATCTCGGAGATTGCCGCACTTTCTACTCGGAGTGACCTCTGTGTGTTCCACGCAGATCGTGTGGTTCTCCGACTTGATCCTACCTTTATGCCCAAGGCCAATACAACTTTCCACCGTATGCAAGAATTCCTCCTTCCTAACTTCTGTCCTCATCCTGATCATCATCTTGAAAGGCGATGGCATACCTTGGACGTTCGCAGGGCGCTCCGATTGTACATTAAGAGGACTACCAACATTTGCAGGATGGAATCGTTATTTGTGTCCTTTCTACCAATGTCTTTGGGTTGCAAGGTTTCGTCCTCCACAATTGGACGTAGGATCCGGCAAATGATTGCCTACACGTATGAGATGCATGCTTTACCATGGCCTCCCCATCTGACTGCTCATTCAACCAGAAGTGCAGCTACGTCGGCAGCCTAGGCTACGCAGGCCTCTTTGCTCGAAATTTGTAGGGTGGCAACGTGGACCTCGCCCTCACCCTTTATTCAGCACTAGAAGCTGGACAAGTTTGCCTCGGCGGATGCTGCCTTTGGACGTAGAGTGCTGCAACGGGTCTATACAGGGGAGGGTTCTTCGGACCAGCCTGGTCCCCCCCATGATTAGGGACAGTGAACTTGGGTATGTCCCATCCTGGCTGCTGTCTCCACCCACAATGGAGAAGGGGTGTTGACCTATCTGAGACGCACCTTCTCATTGGGTGGAGACAGCAGCCAGACCCTCCCTGCGCCAGCCTGGCCGTTTTTCCTTACTTACCTTTTGTATTTGTCTACCACATGTTGACTCTGTTTTTTCGTCTTCGCCAAAAGCTGGATCTCCCCAGTAACAAGGGCGGGATTTAACAGCTTTGACAGACTCAGTCCATCAATCTGAACAGATGAGTACAACCCATCCTGGCTGCTGTCTCCACCCAATGAGAAGGTGCGTCTCAGGTAGGACCAACGCCCCTTTTCTTGATAGACCGCCTCTAACTCTATGCCAAATTGCACAACATTTGTGTAAAGGCTGGAAGCAAGTTTTTGAAGCCTGGTTTAGCAAAGGGGGAAAATGCCCATGCAACTTGCAAGCAAAGTCTGGATGTGATGTGGGCATTTGGGGATAAGGCTTAAAGTGATGAGTGGGGACTACACATACTTTGTGGAAGAAGTAGAACATATAGGGGCAATACACTTGCAGCAAGGTTTGTAAAAACACCAGGAAGGCTTGTTTACATAGAAAGCAGCAGGTAGGGAAGGGAAGCAACAGAGAAGCTGGAGAAACCAGAGAAAGAGCCTGTGTGCATACAACAGCTTAGTAGAAGCTGAGGAGAAGGTGAAATCTAAGTCAGACAATCTGTAAATCAATTATATAAAATAGCTTGAGAAAGTACCAAGGGATGAGCCAGATACTTGGTCAGGGACACTCTGGGGTCAAAATGAAACAGGAATCAAAAGCAGGAATTCATGAATCACAAAACCAATGCTGAAATTGCTTCCAACAATGGAAGGCAGTTTCTGCACAGCTTAAATCCTCACCTTGCTGGGCATGCACAAATGAGGCTTTCCCTGCTCAGCCTGGCTCTCAGGCCATCTTCCTTCCTTCCTTCCTTCCTTCCTTCCTTCCTTCCTTCCTTCCTTCCTTCCTTCCTCCCTCCCTCCCTCCCTCCCTCCCTCCCTCCCTCCCTTCCTTCCCCACATTATTCTATTGACTGCTGCAGTTACACATTTCTGCTTGTGACTGAAGTAGAAAACAATCTTATAGCCAATTCAACTTTCTCTCTCCCTTTGTACTCCCTCACACTGCCCCAGGCCCAGAGCAGAAGCACTAGCAAAGTAATGACCCTGTAATGTTTTGATGGTTATTTGGAAATAGCCCTACATTATCTCAGCTTGCTGATCCGATACTTCAGCACATTTTAAAAGACTGAGCTGCTTGTCTCAGACTACCACTGTAGAAATTGCTGCATTTCCCATTATTACTACATAAACTGTGGCCTGATTTCTCCAGAACACTTCTATTCATCAAGGGCCACTTTGAGAAAAATGCATTACACCCAAGAAAGCAACTGATTAGTGGGTGGAAAGAAACCCTTGCTTAGCCTTCTGTTTTTGAGTTATTCTGGGTTACCTTTTGCTGTGGTAACATTTCCTTTACAATCACTTTGGAGACTGGGATGTTTAATGTCTGCACCGAAAACTATTAGACATACATTTTTACCAGCTTTGATTATAGTATTTATTTCTTTTAATTTCTATCCCACCTTTTATTCAGGAGCTCAAGCTAGTAGATATAACGTTCCTTCCTCTTATGGTCTTTAACAACAGCAACCCTGGGAAGTACAGTAAGTCAGGCTGAGAGAGAAAGTGACTTGCCAAAAGTCACCCAGTCAGTTTTTGTGGCTGAGGGTGGACTGTGACTCCCAGGTCACCACTACACACACTTTCTCTTATAACAATAGCACTTAGTCTTATATACCGTTTCATAGTGCTTTACAGCACTCTCTGAGCAGTTTACAATATCAGCGTATTGCCCCCAACAATCTGGATCCTCATTTTACCGACCTCAGAAGGATGGAAGACAACCTTGAGTCAGTCAGGACAGGATTACCCTGCAATATTGCATTCTAACCACTGCGTCACCAGGGTTCTTATAAATGGGACTTCTTACACGGGACATTGTTGAGAGCAAATTCAGTCAGCTTGTTGCAAAATCAGACCTTGATCTAAATATTATCACATACATTAGAGTGGATCAAGACTGTATAGTTAGTATTCCAGAAAGTAGAAGGTAGAAGGTGGATTTCCAGTGGCTTACCAGGCAGGTGATTATAACCTGCCCATGGATGATTGTGAAGTTGCTGTCCACCTTTCTACATGTCAAGTGAACTGTTTATTAACTTATTCATAACTTAACTTCTGTGTTTCAGAACTCAGGTACATTATAACATTCAGCAAATTATAGTCACCTGAAAGTAGATCAGTAGATTTACTTCTTTACTTCTTTATATAGTAAGTTTTTATGTACGCCAGAGGTCTTGTTATCACATGCACAAACAGCCTTTGATTTCTTCACCCCAGGCTGAAGTATATTTAACTGATTTAAAATAAAGGTCTAAAATGATCCTATTGACAAATATTGTAAGTGAGGTGACACAAGGAGACATGGAAGTTTTGCCCACTTTCATAATCACTCACTGATGCACTGAAGCCATTTAAAATCAAAAATCATGGAGTGATTAAATACTCGTGTGAAATAGCCCTGAGGATTGTTGAAATACATTTCACTGTGTGAATTACTACCAATGTGCACGCTACAATAAATAATTACAATCTGGGAAACCTTACTGCTGGCCATCTGTAGTCAGAACTGAGAGAGGTAGCATTGTGATAAATTACTTTCCCTACCCAATTTCTGGTATCATTCAATTTTCTTTAAAAAACACCAAAAGAAAAATGAAAAAAGCAGACCATTAAAATCTGTTTGATTTTCATGGACTCCTCATTGATCACCATGCCATCCATTCCATGGGATATATGTGAAATCAGTGCCTAGAATAAGCTAAATCTCATATGCAATCATTGCACCCTTCCTAACTAGATGAGGTAAAATATGTATTGTTTTTGAATCCCAGATAATTGAGCAAGATTTGCCTACTTGAATAGTTTGTCAGCTAAACATACCTCCCTTGGTGACTGCCCTTTTCACCTTATTTGTAAGCGATAATGAGAGGCCCACTGAGAACCTGCCTTTATCACAGGAAAAAGGCCATTTTAAAATATCAACTATGACAACCTGTCGGTTGACATGTCATACAAACCCAGATCCTTAGCATGAATGTCAAAAAGCTCTATGGTGAAAAAAGAGAGCAGTCTTTACAACGTCAATAGCACAACATAGTGGAGAAAATGTATTTTGATACAACGCAAAGCCTGTGGTGAAATTTCAGCATTTGTAACAGGATTGGTCGGTTTCAAAAGGTCATTGAACAGATGGAATGGACTAAAACCTTAATCACACAGTATTAAGAATTTTCTTAAACTATGTCAGTTTTGTCAGTTAGGACTTAAGAGCCATTAGTCCACTTTGATGTGGTGGATAAGATGTCAGACCAAAAGTGTTGCTATAAACAAGGTATACACAATTTGATGCTTCAAGGGATGTGGTCCCTAAAACCTTGGATGTGGCCCTGGAGCTCCTCAGTTACTGCCACCAAATTTTCATACGTAATAAAACAGAAGGGGAAAACAATTGAAAGCACAGGGAGTAATCATCTTAATTCTGCTGTGACAGTATGTAGGGATGACCTAAAGAAAAAGGGAGAGGGAGATACTGCCTAGAGCAGTGATGGCTAACCTTTTTGCCATCGCGTGCCATGAAGGGGGATGGGGGAGGTTCGCGCGTGAGCATGCCCACACCCATAATTCTATGCGCCCCGCCCCGTGCATGCGCGTGTGCATGTGACCCCCCCTCCCCCCAGGTCCTGGCACATGATGTCCCGGCAGGCCCATTTTTCTGTCTCACCTCGATCCAGATTCTCTCTATGCATCTGGGGAGGGCAAAAACAGCCTTCCCCACCCCACCTCCAGGCCCTCCGGAGGCAGGAAACAGCCTGTTTCCCTACTTCTGGTGGGCCCAGAAGGCCCAAAAATTAGCTGGCCAGCGCGCGCATGCACACCCTAGCTGAGCTGGCATGCCAAGCGACATGGCTCCGCATGCCACCTGTGGCACGCGTGCCATAGATTCGCCATCACGAGCCTAGGGTATGATAGGATAAGTGTGGGAGTCCTCAGCTGCATAAAGGCAGATAAAGAAACTCAAAACCTCCTTAGCTTATCAGGCTGTAAAAAGAGAAGGAAGGAGGTTTATACTTTCAAACTTGCAAGATTCTGTTAAAAGAGCCTTTCAATAAAGTACAATTAGCTCATCCAGTGATGTTTCTTGTTTGGTCTATCTGGGAAGGTACCTCCTTCCTGACATCTATTTAACTGATTGACTATAGCTGTGATGGCGAACCTATGGCACGCGTGCCACAGGTGGCATGCAGAGCCATATCGATGGGCAAGCGAGTATTGCCCTAACTGAGCTCCAGCATGCATGAGCTCCTAGAAAGCCTCTGGAGCCTGGGGAGGGTGAAAAATGGACCTTCTGGTCCCATCAAAAGTTGAGAAACGGGCCGTTTTCACCCTCCCCAGGCTCCAAGAAAGCCTCTGGAGCCTGGGAAGGGTGAGAAACAGGCCTACCGTGCCATCGCATGCCAAAAGCAGAGGGAGTGCGTGGGATTGCATATGCGGAGGGTGGGGCACATAGAATTATGGATGTGGGCACGCGACTCCCCTGTGCGACCCCCACTTTTGGCACATGATGGCAAAAAGGTTAGCCATCACTGGACTATAGCTTACATTTGAAATGAATGTACATTTAATCAAATGTAATTGTTGTCCTTTTCTCACTCACTTACTTGAGCACAGTCCCCAAAATGCCCCTCAAAGGCCAAAAGTTCAAAATAGCTGATTTTCTTTTTAAAAAAATATTGTATTTTTTTTAATAAACTGGGTACACACAGAACAGATGGTAAAGAAAGAGCTTAGTGAAGTAAACAGAAATGAATTATAATTTGCAGAAAAAGAAGGCTTTAGTAAGGCTAATAAGCATTTGCTGGTAATTGAAATATGTTCTTATTGGGCAGGAATCGGTGTTTGGAGGTTGTTGGTTTTTCTTGTCTGTGACTGTTTTCTCATGTAAAATTTTTGCTTAAATTGTTCCTGTGGGTGGAAGTCTTCCTCCTGACCCTGGAAATACGCTACCCTGGAAATAAATGCGTTTTTGGAAAGTGTTCTTGTATGAGGTTTCTGTCGAAAGAAGGAATTGGGCTAAGTGAGCTACTTTGAGGGCAGATGAAATTAAAAACAAAGCCTCCCACACCCTTTCATCTGTCTTCTGCTCATTTTTTCAAAATGTTTCTATACTTGCTTCTGCTCATAGTAGCATGTGGTTTATTCTTTCCCTCAAATGAGTACTGCAACTGAAAATGCCGACATTTTCTTGCATCCTATAAGCTCTTCAAGATGCATATTTTTTTAAAAAAATGTCTTACATTAGCTAAAGGGCTCTTAGGAATACAAACAATGTGTTACATTTAACCTTGCAAATTTAATCCATATTTGCTCTTCTGTTTTGTGCCTGCATTGCAGTACATTATACTGTAGTAATTTAGCAAAGCCATTAAAAGGGATATTTTGGTTTTCTCTGTGGAAGAACAATCTTGAACATTCCATTTCTTTAGACTGTTTTATGCCATAGAATTCAGTGTGTCAGCTTGGCTGAACGCTGGAAGAATAACCCCAAAGAATACATGTTAGTTATTTCTGTGGTGCAGGATCATCTTGACAAAATAGTATTTATTACCAGAATTGCTACTTTTCCTCCAAACTCTAATTTCCCATATGAGGGATACCATCGGGGGACAGAATACCATATGAAACATAAAATCCAACTGTAAATAACAAAACATAAAAATTTGAATTCTGTGAAATTCTGTGGAAGCGGAAACTAACTTGCCAAAGTTTTGGAAAAGATTTCTCACTCATTACATCCAGTTTATTCCTAGGAAGCTTCTTTCTGTTCTAATACCTGTGAATTTCTCTTAAGGGGTTAAACCTAATTCTGTTGATTAAATTTTCAGCAGGTTATGACAATTGAGAGAACATACAAAAGTTGCTGGGGACTGGAATACCTCTTTATCTTTATATTGATGCTGTGGTTTCCAGCTAAGCTTCAGACTCCCTGTTGGGGTGTAGTTTTGCCAATGCTTGGAGCTAATGAAAATTGTGAGCCTATGGCCCTCAACTGAATTTTAAAAGCAATCAGAAAATGATCTGCTCATATCTTTTATTAAGGAAGTCTGTTTTGGTGGCCCACTAGGTAGAAAGGAAAACAGACATGCAGCATCAGAATAAGAGAGGGACAGCAAGAGGCAGAAAATGTTTGAGAGAAAGAGTTGGGATTGTTGGAAGGAAAAAAAATATACACAGTACAAAGTTCAGGAATATGGTAACGGAAAAATCCTGCTAAATGCCCTTGTCTAGGGCTCGGGGAGGGGCTACACGGTGGCTCAGGGGCTATGCGGTGGCTAGGTGGCTAAGATGCTGAACTTGTCGATCGAAAAGTCGGCAGTTCAGCAGCTCGAATCCCTAGTGCCGTGTAACGGGGTGAGCTCCCGTTACTTGTCCCAGCTTCTGCCAACCTAGCAGCTCATAAAATGCAAGTAGCACATAAAAAATGCAAGTAGAAAAATAGGGACCACTTTGGTGGGAAGGTAACAGTGCTCTGTGCGCTTTCGGTGTTTAGTCATGCCGGCCACATGACCACGGAGACGTCTTCAGGACACCACTGGCTCTTCAGCTTTGAAAGTGAGATGAGCACCGCCCCCTAGAGTCAGGAATGACTAGCACATACATGCGAGGGGAACCTTTACCTTTACCTTAGTTCTCAGGGAAAGCATTTCAGGCAGAGATGACTCACTCATGAGCTGAGGACCTAAACATAAACAATGATGGTGGAACATCAAGTGTTCATAGATGAGATTCATCTTGCAGAACAGAAATGGCAGTTTCTCCTGTGGGAACCAAGATAGCTGAACTCACCATCATCAATGATAATGCATTCTCCAGAATATGTCCCAGAGCATTTCTGACTAAGAGTGGTGGAATTGCTGCCTGGTCTACAATAACTACTTTGGCTAGGCCTAGCCAGAAAAATTGCCTACAAGCACTTCTGTTATAGCCTTTGCTTCATCTATCAGAAGTCTCTGTCTCTTCTTGAATTAAAATGCATTACTGATGGGATTAAGATGGATGGGTAACATCCATTTTTGAATGAAGGATAAAAGTAGGAGGAGAAAATTGTGGGAGAAAATAACTTTATTTTACTGAAGGACAGGAAGAAATCAACGTTATCATTCTTTTAGGAACAAAGTTATTTAAAAGTTTCTTTTTGAAGTATATACCTTAAATATACTTCTTTTTAATATAGACCTGCCCTGTTTTGTAAATGGCCATGATTTCATAGCAACCATTTCTAAATGCTATCCCTGACATTTTCTTCAATTTTTAGATGTCCCCATAACCTGACAAGGTTGCTTGGCATGTCTTAATGAAAGGGAAAAGGAATTAAACTCATCTTGAAATCTTTTTGTCATAACCGAAATAACAGTACAGGGAAACCTGGGGTTTTATTCTTCAATGGGTGTATCTGATTCTCCTTTGGGCCTAATATCACTATCCATCTTCTCCTATTCCTGGAAACTTTTTCTTGGATTTCTGTACCTTTAATATCCCTTGTTCCCAGTCCAAATTTGTTAATGTTCAATTTGTAGTCATTAGCTCTTTCACTCAGAGCTGCCTTTATCCTAAAAAGCTTTCCCCATTTGCTTGTTATCCGTTCCGATACATTTATACAGAGTTATCATGTTCTCCCTCAGCCTATTTTTTTTTGTAGCTAAGATTATGTCAATGTACCTCACATAATTTTCCAGCTGTTCAAGTTTAACATAATCGCTTCTTCAGCTGCAGCATTATCTTATACTGTGAAACATCTATTTGTAGGTGGGCAGCCAAGACAAAGACATTTGTTTCCAAATAAATATTGGGGTCATTTATCAAATAATGGAAGGAAATGAATCTACGGATAGGTGAAAGCTTCTGTCTTTTAAAAAGAAGATATGGAAGAACTTGTGCATCTTTCTTTCCTCTCTCTCTTTTGAATGCAGAATTAGTATGGTTTAGTCAGTAGGAACAACTCAAGGAAATAGTACAAGATGGGAAGATGTGGAGAGACTAGTTCATAGAATTGTCAAGAGTTGGACATGACTGAATGGATAACCACTCCTCCTCCTCCTCCTCCTCCTCCTCCTCCTCCTCCTCCTCCTCTTCCTCTTCCTCCTCCTCCTCCTCCTCCTCCTCCTCCTCCTCCTCCTCCTCCTCCTCCTCCTCCTCCTCCTCTAGGATATTGGTCTTGCACTAAGGAGATCCAGATCCTGTCAGGGTTTCAAGGAACACCTCCAACGAAAGAAGACTCTGAGACTAGAAATTCCTCAAAGTTCCATTTTATTAGAGATGTCATATTGGCACATCTGCGAAAACCCGAATCTGAAAGCTTCCAGGTTTTCCCCACCCAAAGGAAAGTTCAAGTCTCTGCCCAGCACCCACATGTCCATCACATGGCCCAATCAGTGCACCATCCCAACTGAAGATGCCTCCCAGGCACATCACTCCAGGTGCAGGGCAAGATGTCCTTGACTCTCAGAGGAAGGAATGTTATTATGACTATATATCTCCCCTGGTCCATACAATCCCCCCTCCCACAGCACTAAATGTGGCAGGCCTGAAGATCCAATGCAAAAGATGGCTTTCAGGCCTGACAGATCCATAATGATTAATAACAGGTGTTTATTTACTTCAATGTATATGCCTGCCCAGATCATCATACTGATTCTACTATGATGAGCTGGCAGTCATAGTGACACTAGAAACAACTATCTCTCAACATAATATGCCATAGTAATAAATACATAATACATAAACATCTCATGGGCTCTGTTAGATGTTTGACCTCTATGCCTGGTGAGACAACCATATACCCAAGACCTTAAACAGTCCAGAACTAAGCTAATCTCTGGGGAGATGATGTTCCAGATGTGAAGAGAATAAAGACTCTCTTTCTGGACCATGCCCAGTGGTGGGTTCCTCCTGGTTCCTCCCGGTTCTGCCGAGCTGGTAGCAGTGATGATATGACGTCACCGAACAGGTTCTGCCCTCCCCGCGTTATTCTTATCTTTTATTTGGTCCCACCCCCAATCTATTGCTGCCTCCTGAGTCCCAGCTGATCGGCTAGAAGGAAAAAAACTGTTTGAACTCTTGCCTCGGGGCTTCAAAGGGCCGCCCTATAGCTGATCAGTGTTAAAAGACAGTGTGGTGGTAGACCAGTGCCTCCAAAAACAAATGTGTAGACCGGTGCCTCCAAAAACAAATGAGTAGATCGGTACAGCTCTGCAAGCAGTTAAAAGCCTGGTAGACCAGTACCTCTGCTAAATCCTAAAGAATTGTCACATGACCATCAAGCCATGCCCACAAAATAAGCCACACCCACAGAACCGGTAGTAAAAAAATTTAGAACCCACCCCTGGCCATGCCAGATGGCACTCCCTAATATATGGACCCCTAGCATGCTTCTTCTGCAGGATGTGTTAGGATGGGCATAGTCCCACAAAAAACCATGCATTATGCCCTGAAGAGCTTTGTAAGTAACTATCACACCTTGAATTGAACACAGAAACACACACAGTCAGTGTAGCACATGAAACAGAAGTATAATAAGTGCAGAGCAAAGAGCACTCCTAACTGCCTGTGCCACCACATTTTGAATCAGTTGTAGTTTCCAGATGTTCTTCAAGAGTAGCATATGGGAGGTGACTAAGACACAAGTGACTGTGAATGGAGTATATACATATGCATATACATATACATATACATCAGAGATAGTATTCACTTACCTTCGCTACTGGTTCACAAATGTGAGCACGCGCCACCTCCGCACATGCACAGGGACTTCCGCGCATGCACAGAGCATGAAAAATGTGGATAAATGAGATGTGATTATATCCAGGAGGGTGGGCAGAGCCACCCACAGCCGACTTTACTGGTTTGCCCAAACTGGATAGAACCGACTGAATACCACCACTGATATACATATACATACACACAAATACATACAAACACACCTACGAATATTTAAACTTTAACATATGAAATGCCAGCAGGCATGGTAGTAGAGCTCTATTATGAAATACATTATGCCAAGGTGACATAATATTCTAGGGTAACAACCAGAGGTGGGTTTCAGCAGGTTCTGACCAGTTCTGGAGAACCGGTAGCAGAAATTTTGAGTAGTTCAGAGAACTGGTAGTAAAAATTGTGACTGGCCCCGCCCCCATCTATTATCTGCCTCCCAAGTCCCAGCTGATTGGGAGGAAATGGGGATTTTGCAGCAACCTCCACCTGGAATGGGGTGGGAATGGAAATTTTACAGTATCCTTCCCCTGCCACGCCCACCATGCCACGCCCACCAAGCCATGCCACGCCCACCAAGCCACACCCACAGAACTGGTAGTAAAAAAATTTTGAAACCCACCACTGGTAACAACGTTTTGTGCAGACACTTAAATTGAAATTGTGTTGGTTTATATCCTGTCTCTTTAAAGAAGATAGTATTATAATGAATGAATGCAATGACAGAAGGCTCTTTTTCTGAATGATGCCAAATGAATATCTACAGGATATGGACTAGCCATGGAACTTTCCTTTGATATTTGCAGGAATTGTGTTTTTGAAGAAAAGATTGTTTTTTCTGATTGTTTTCTTGATCTACATCACTTTTGTCTCTGCTCATTTATAATCTAAATCTATTTGTTGCTCCATTCATGTGATCCTTTTTAATCTCACCATGTACATGCAGAGATGATCATTTTAAAAAAATATTCAGTTTAAAAAGTGTTTTTAAGGATTTGTTCAAGCCAAAAGATTTAGTTTAGCACTTAGGTCAATGGTTTGGTAAATAACCTGCGTTGCTTCAGAGTAGTTTGGTGCTTCCTAATTTAACTCAGAGTCTGAATCCAAATTTCAATTTAAGAAATTAATATTTTCTGTATTTCTCATGGCTTATCAGTAGAATGCTTATAAATTGTATAAATCTTTATAAATTTCAATTTTGTTCCTTTTTTACAATACTGGATTAAAAAGTTCAGGATATTAAATCCCTTATGTAGGGATAAAATTTGTCAAGTTTAACCAAAATAGTGGGTTTCGACTTCTTTATTAGCTAATTTTTATGAAAGAAGCAGACATTATGTAGGAAACAAACCTATAACATTTTCTTTTTTTCCAATATTTTTTTTTAATTTATATCCAAAATTAAAATACAGAATAAAGGGGAAAAGAAGAAGGAAAAAACAACCCACAAACATCGGCTATAAACAATAGTAATAAAAATGTATGTACAAATATAACAAATGACAAATGACCAGAGGTGAGCGTCACATGGAGCGTCCGTCCAGTTTGCCCAGAACTGAAAATGTGAGCGTGCACACAGCATCAAAAAACATGCGCGCAGCATCGAAAACCCGGCAATTATATAGGACGTGATAGCGCCACGGTGGGTGGGTGGGCCCAGCCACAGGTTGGAACTACCGGTTCACCCAAACTGGTCTGAACGGGCAGTAGCCCACCACTGAATATATCATTAACATTAAGATTAAACATAAAATGTCCACCCTGGTTGAATGCTGAAAAATATATCTGAAAAAACTGGTTCTCCCCCCTCTTATATAACTTACAACATTTTCAAACTTTAAGTGAAGGAACTCATTTCTTTGAATTCTGTTCTAGTGAAACGAAAAAAATTCCTTCAAATTGAACTTGAGCCCTGGTGACTTCTTTGATTTACCCAGTTCTCTTGGCATGATATGGAAATGGTTTCTGTTCCTTCTGAGATTTGTTGTTCTTATTACTGATTGCCCTGGATTTCCCATTTGGATCTCTAAGTACTTGGCAGGGCCAAACTTTTTTAGTGTGCTATAAAAAAGATGATTGGCTAAGAATTGCCATTTAACTTTCTGGTCTATTAGCAGAACAGCTGGCTCTTCATTCAGTCATAGAGCTGTCTTCAGTTCACCATCTTTTCCCCAGAAGTCTGCCAGCACACATGTTTAAGTTTCTAAGACTGAGAAACACTGAGCTAGAGGAGAAATCTCACAAGTGTTTTTCAACTAGCAGCCATTTTGTGAATAGGCAACTTCCTTGACAGACATTTTGTGCTCTTTGGATGCAGATGTACCCCTTAGTCCCCAGAAAGTTGGAATATGTGGGCATGGCATAAAACATTTGAGTTTGTAGAACTAGTATCTGTAGGAATTGCAAACACATGTAGTTGAATGTGCTTCCAAGCTTCAACCCAACTGAAAGCCTGATCCTAACCCAAAACTGTTGCAGACTTTGTTCTCATTATATAAACCTACAAAGGAACCAGATATGTGAGGAACTTGGGAGTTTAGTTTTTCTACATGTCCTCATCCTCAAGACAATTGTAAATTTCAGCTGCAGGCTAAAAACCTGCATAAGCCCATTGAAGTTCTTAGGCATACTATCCCAAAATGTGATCAAGTCACACTTAATATTGTACTGAAGTTCACAGAGTTTAAATTCACCCAGCATCCTTAATGTCGGCATTAAAATTAGAATCAGTTTCAGCATATCATTGTTTTGTAGCAAGGTCTCTAAAGGGGATAAAAGCTCATGCTACTAAGCATGGTCATTCCAGGGAACACCAGAGAATCAAAGCAACTTCTCTTTGTAAATGAACCATAATTTTAAAATTTCAAGAAACCTTTTCGTTCTCTTCTACATTTCAAAGACTAAAAAGGAATTTTTAAAAGTTATATTGGGGGTGGGGTGGGAAAAACAATGGTCCTAACTATTCTTTGCATGTTTCTTATAATTAGAGTTTGTCCTACTATGGATTTGCCTTGTAGCAAATAACTGGATAGAAGCCTTAACAAGTCAGAGAAATGGCTTATTTTCTACGTGTTGATCTGTTTCTGAGAGATTGGAATGGAAACAGAAATACCTTTGAAGGTGATTGCATTTTTCTAATAATAAAGACAATTTGGAGGAAAATGCTGATTGTTTTGAAAGAAAACACATTAGGACTTGATGCCACAGGCAATTATGTATATCGTATCTGAACAAAAACTCTAAATTGAAGAAAATAAGAATGAATTACCCCATGTCTGAAGTCACTTGACCTTTGATTGTTTCTAAAGAACAACCAATGGAATGATAAGAAGTTTATTACATCAATACACATGCATATACCATAATGAATGTTGTTTATATGTCTCGTTTAAAAGTTACATTTGGGCATTGAACATAATATAACATAACCTTGCCTTTAGTTTTAAAATTCATTTTTTCCATGCCTGGATGAGATTACTAAACTTTAAACCAGCTATTTGATTGATAACTTGGTTACAAAAATTGTGTCAAATAACAAATCACATTGCTGTAGGTAGCCTCAAAGTAACTAAGTGCAGCATTGTGATATTTTGACAGGGAAATGTTTCACAACTTGACTTCTCACATGAAAGGTTTTAAAGGTTTCCCCTGTCCAGTTGTGACTGATTCAAGGGGGCAGTGCTCATCTCTGATCCTTAGCCAAGGGAGCCTGCGTTGACTGAGAGAAATTTCCATCATCATGTGGCCAGCACGAAAATACAGAATGATTTTCCTCTGAAGTGGTATCTATTTATCTATTCGCATCTGCATGCTTTCAAACTGCTAAGTTAATAGGAGTGGGCAGAGTAACAGGAGCTCACCTCATCAAACAGCGCTTGGGTCTCGAACCCAGGCTGTCAGCTTTCCAGCTGACAAGCCCAGCATCTTCCTTCCTTCCTTCCTTCCTTCCTTCCTTCCTTCCTTCCTTCCTTCCTTCCTTCCTTCCTTCCTTCCTTCCTTCCTTCCTTCCTTCCTTCCTTCTCTATATTATACTTTTAAAAAAACTTGATTTGTAGATCCCCATTCATCAGACTTCAGATATAGGAAATAAAGTTTTAATTTAGACTTCACCTCCAAGCACTCCATTATTTTGAAACAGAAACATTTGTGTCATTTATGCTGATTTACATAATTTGCATAATTATGTAATTGACATAGATATGTCATTTGTTTCAGTTTAAATGTTTACAAAATTACTTCAGCTGAAGTAAATGGTGTGATTATGTTGATTACATCATTAGAAAAATTGTAGAAAAACATGTCCATTATGTCACTTCGGATTTAATGGACATTCAGATTGAATGAATGCCCCTTCCTTCCAACTGGTGAATTAAAATGAGGTTTTAGTGTATTTGCTCAACCCTAATTATTGACATAAGAAGTGTGATAGTTCTCACAGAGTCATGAGGTACAAAATTATAGTAAATATGACAATTACAAAAAGAAAGGAAAGACAGAGATAGGAGACCCCACGTAATTTCTGCATATATGGTTCTTTCTTGAAAGATAGCAGATATTGAAATTCCTTAGTTGTGGCTTTATTCTTTTTTCAATAAACATGCCTTATCTGGAGTTCTTAGATTTCTTATGACCTTGCTGAAGTAGCCCATTTCTGTCTGTGGGAAGATGTTCCTGTTTGGTAGTTAAAGTATAGCCACTTAAGCCAGTATGCATAGATCAAAACCAGATTAGGAAACACTACACATTCACATGAAAACACCGTGCTTAATTAACACTGAGAATTTAATCATTTGTTTATTTAATGTATTTTCTTCAGTTTGTCTTTTGTCTGTTCTGAACTACAGAGTCTCATTAAACTTTAATCTGATATTTTTGAAAGCCAAGTAACAGAATAACAGAGTTGAAAGCTACCTTGGAGGTCTTCTAGTCCAACGCCCTGCTCAGGCAGGAAACCCTATACCATTTCAGACAAATCGGTGTTGAATCTCCCACAACTTCTGGAGGCAAGCCGTTCCATGGATTAATTGTTCTCACTGTCAGGAAATTTCTCCTTAGTTCTAGGTTGGTTCTCCTTGATTCGTTTCCATCCATTGCTTCTTGTTCTGCTTTCAGGTGCTTTGGAGAATAGCTTGACCCCTTCTTTGTGGCAGACCTTTTGATATTTAAATGTCTTTTGTTTCTACTGGAATTGTCAGCATGGAAACTGGATAATTCAATTGCAAATTATATGCTTCACTGAGGGAGAAAGTATAAGGACAGTACAGGATGGTCCTTCAAAACTCCATCAGTCCATTGTGGAGGGGGAAAAAATTATTTTATAAGCTCCTTAGAGTCATCTAGAAGTTGCGCTACTCAGAAATATATTTAATAATTAAACAATTTATTACTTTTAGAGAAGGCTTGAAAAAACAAATGCCACGTACAATAAGCTTCTTAAAGATAGACTTTTATGAAACATATACATTTCTGAAACTATATTTATTTATTTACTTATTTATTGGTTCAATTTATATGCTGCCCTTCTCCGGAGACTCAGGGCGGCTTACAATGTGTTAAGCAATAACCTTCATACTTTTGTATATACCTGCTTAGTAGGGCTTTCGCCCCCCTCCCCAAGCAGTGTTCTTTTTTATACAAAGTCAGTTTATTGCCCCCACAATCCGGGTCCTCAATTTACCTACCTCGAAAGGATGGAAGGCTGAGTCAACATTGAGCCTGGTGAGATTCGAATTTGCAGTAACTGCAAGTAAATATAGTCCAGAAATGAGGAATTACCTGACATAGGAGAATACTGTTTTATGTACAATTGATATAAGAGATTGTTACCCCATTTGTGATATTAGACTTCTTGTTTTCAGTACTATTGACCATGATATTCTTTTGGTCAGGGTCGAATATTGAGGAAACTATTTTGCAACGGTCTGGTTTCTAGCCTTCTGAGTAAACATAAAAAGGATAAAAATTAGGGTCAGGGAAGAAAAAAAAATGAAATAATTACTATTGTATCACCTCCTGACCTCTTAGCATAGAGGTCTGTGACTAGAGTTTTCAGTCTTTCCTCCCCCTTTTAGAGAAAAATCAGCCTGGCAATCTCTCAAGTGATAAACAAAAACAAGACTGTTTAAGAGCCATGGTGGTGCAGTGGTTAGAATGCAGTACTGCAGGCTACTTCTGCTGACTACCGGTTGCCTGCATTTTGGCAGTTCGACCTCACCAGGCTCAAGGTTGATTCAGCCTTCCATCTAGCGGTGGGTTTCAGCAGGTTCTGACCAGTTCTGGAGAACTGGTAGCAGAAATTTTCAGTAGTTCGGAGAACTGGTAGTAAAAATTCTGACTGGCCCCGTCTCCTGAGTCCCAGCTGGGGATTTTGCAGTAACCTTCCCCTGCCATGCCCACCAAGCCATGCCACGCCCACCAAGCCACACCCACAGAACCGGTAGTAAAAAATTTTGAAACCCACCACTGCTTCCATCCTTCCGAGGTTGGTAAAATGAGGACCCAGATTGCTGGGGACAACATGTTGACTCTGTAAACTGCTTAGACAGGGCTGTAAAGCACTGTGAAGCGGTATTAAAAAAACAACAACCCAAACTTTAAAAAAAGAAAAGAAACTAAAGTAATTATATATGAAATGTGAATTACAAAATAAATTCAGTTTGTGGTAGATAACTAGATGCTATCGATCTGCTATAATTTATGATGCACGGAGGCTTCCCTACTTCCAAATTATATATTAGCTCCCAAGAAATAAGAAGCAAAACATCTTCTTGGCCTCAGCCTTACCTATGCTGGACAATAAGTACAAGAGACAATAAGCCTAAAGTGACACACAGAGGAAAAGATCAAATTTCTAATGCAGCCTTTTGGCTAAACTTGCTTACCTCTTTCTTTCTTCTTTCTTTGAATTCCCTCAAAATAATAATAATAATAATAATAATAATAATAATAATAATAATAATAATAATAATAATAATCTTTTTTTTCTTTTCCCAGGATCTCCCCTGATTTTTTGGGATAATCACAGCAATTTATCCGAGCTGTTGGAGAATCAGTTTACCTCCCTTGTTTTTCCAGAATAGAGAAAAGAGCAGTTTCTTGATCTGTTTCCCCAGAGTTCTGATTTCATTTTTAAAAGAACAAAACTTTTTTCGTTTTCAGCAGAGGGAAGAGTTAGGGCATCTGGTTGTGACTTCGTACACAAAAACGATCTCTCCCTTTGGTTGCGTGCATGAAGCTCAGATGCCGATTTGTTCCTGGATGCCTTTCAGTCAGCATGGGTTGAAGGTTGCAGCCTGCATATTCACGATAACATTTGTGGTAATAACTTGAAATCATATACCTGGAATGCTATTTGTGAATGGAGGCGAAGACAAAGTTTAGTTGACATCTAGATCAGATACAGCACGAATGAAGCACCATGGGGCAGTAAAAATCTGCAAGATGGAGGGTGCAATGCCACAATGAAAGCCCCACCCCTCTTGTACAGATTTGTGACACTTTGTCTTTTTTGTAGAGATGCATCATTGCTGATAAAACATATGTATAGAATAACTCCCCCCCCACTTTCTTACCAGTGCTTGCAATAAAATTATTTACACTAAGGTTGATTTATGGAAAGACTGCTGCACACTATCTAATTAATGCAATGTGAACTTTGACCCAGATTTTCCTTCTTGAAAAGTAATTGTTAATAATGGCTCAGTTTAACCAGGATGCACAAATTAAGAAAGTGAGAAGAGTATGAATGGAAGAGAAGAAAATAGTTTGGCTAATCAGGAACTGAGTCTATGAATTGGACCTTGGAGTATGCATAACTGTTGGAAAAAAAATCCAGTCTGGTTCCAAAGCCGGGAGAAAAATGCTGGAAATAAAATGGAGGCTGGCTACAAGGAAAGAAGGTCTCTATTTATTTGGTTTCCAGAAACTTCAGTGACAGCAGAATGTTTCTGGGATGACTGACCCATTGGCTGAGTGAATGGATGGATTTTATAGGGTTCTAGGGTTTGGTGATTGAGATGCTCCAGGGGGTTGTGCAATGTAGTGAGCCTTGTGTCTTTTGCTATTCGAATGGTGGTGGGTAAATCCTATTATGTCCTAAAGGTCATGTTCTGTCCTTAGAATTTGGGTGGAGGGAGATAAATTCTTAATTCCATCTGCTCCAATCTTCTGTGGGAGTTTATGTCTGAAGGCGTTTTGTTTATGAATAGGATGGCCTAGTCTTTCTGAATGGATACAAAATCTCCATTCTAAAGGACCAGCCTCTTCAAGCTTCTGCTTGAGTCTATTTTCCTATGGCAGGAAGACTGGGGCTGCTTTCTGTCTTTGTTAAGATTTTTTCCCTCCTCTTCTCTTTTGGGAAATATTCTATCCTGCCTCTTTTTAATATTAAAAATAAAGAATATTTTAATCTGGAATGGGGGCTTCCTACATAACCTTGAATCTCAAACCAATATGAAATCAGTTACCAAAGTCAAAGAAAAATAAGAACAATATCCAAAGAGAAAGAATCAATGAGTCAAATGTATATTTACGTAGGTTACGTGAAGAGACATTCTAATTCCTATGTATTAAAACAACATCAAAGATTTTGCTTGCATTGATTTGATTTTGAAAAGCCGATATTTGGTAGTAAAGTAAATAAAGTATCTGAAGAATGAAAAATGAAGCCATTTGCTTAATTCTCACTTTTGATCAAATAACTGTACAATCCAGTCCCATGGCATGAAGACAAATAACCTAACCTCCATGACAGGAACAATCCAAAGGCTAAAATGAAAGCTTTACACAAGCTGTGGGAAGGAGATTGTGAAGCAGTGCAGAAGTGGCAAAGATCTTTTTTTCCCAGAGTATATGTTTAATAAAACAAGACATAGATTTAAAGTGCAGTAGTGCAGGGAATGGGTCATTAACTGTGATAAAGTGGCAGTAATGTAAGGAGAGAGATTAATAATGACAATGATGATGCCCTTGATGATGATGAATGCAATAGCAGTGGCATATCTCAATGGTTTTTGTCCCTGAATTTCTTTTAATCTGCCCTTTGTGTGGACAGTTTCTTGGACAGGCTGGCAGGAGGCCTGTTCACGCAGTTAAAAATCCCCTGCCTAAATGGGTTTGGCTACAGGAACACCTGGGGAAAAAAAGTCTGTGTGCGCAGCAGAGCTTCTGTGATCTGGAATGCTGAGAAAAAAAAGGATGGATTGTCTTTCCAGAACAGCTGGTGATTCTTTGTGGATCACAGCATTCAATTAGGGATGAAAGAGGAAAGACGAATTCACATTTCCCAAATGAAAGTGTGAGTTGGAGCCCTCTGTCCTCACAACTATCCTTCCAGGTTTACACAGCTTAGAATTTGGCAAGATCTATTCAATGGCAGCAAAGAACTAACGTTTTCTCTTATCTCTTTGCTCCCATCTAACAGGTACTTGGAGTTTTGCAGCCTAGATGAGGTAACATCAGCTTTATGCATCATCTTTTCAAAACTTTACTTATATATTCATTTGAAACTATTGCGTATGTACCCAAGTTATATCTTTCATTATTTCTTTCTTTTTTCACCAGCATGACATACGGCATTCTTGCATGGTATGGGAGAAGCTCTGTAGCAGACAAAAAGCTCTACAGAGAATCATTAAAACTGCCTGGAATATCATCAGGCTCCAGCTACCAGCCCTGGATGACATCTTCAAATCTCGCTGTTTGAGGAAGTTGCATAACATTCTCAGAGACTCTTCCCATCCTGCTTACAATCTTTTTGGACTGTTGCCTTCTGGCGGAAGATACAGAACAATTAAAACTTGGACCACTCTGAATAATTTTTATCCCAGAGCTATAATTGCACTCAACAATGAACTAAAGGGCCACCATCAGTGAGTTGTTGGATACCATTACTTGGTCTGTTGTGTGGATGTTTGGGTGGTTTAGGGGTGGGGAATTTGTGGTGGTGGTGGGTGTTTGGGGATTGTATTTTATTATTTTTATTATTCGAATTTCTATACCGCCCTTCTCCTTTCGGACTCAGGGCGGTGTGTGTTGTTATGTGTGTTGGTCCTGGTCTTTGGGTATTAAGTGAATTTCGTTGTATGGGTATACTGTGTATACACATACAATGACAATAAAATTATTATTATTATTATTATTATTATTATTATTATTAGTATTAGTATTAGTATTAGTATTTAGTATGTTGGTAGAAGAGACACAGGGATATTTGCATCAAGCAGAGCTTTCCTCTAAACACCAAACATACCTCATGAAATCATAATGCAAGTTCTGCTTCTTACGTATTAGCATGCTACCTCACAATGCTGGGAGGCCATTTCCCATCATTTTCTCACTCCAAGGCATCTCCATGCCTAACCAATGTACCACCACTAAGTCAATGATGCAGTTTCTCCATCCTACTCTGCTGAAATTTATATTCAGCTCAATTTTAGGTGCTCCTGGAGTCATCCTGAAGGTGATGTCCCATTAGAAACAAGCTTGAGGGTGTCCCATAGAATCCATTCTTCTGGGCTCAAGCCCACTTTAGTCTCCTCCCTATAAATAAAGTTCAATTACATCTTTTCATACTTATTTATTCATAACATTTATATAACTTTTGATTGCATCCAAAAAATAATGTGGACTTTCTCCAGATCTCAGAGAAATTAATGCTTAATGAAACAAAAAAGTTATTGAGGTGGATTACATGTATTTCAAAGTCAGTAGGTTTACATGCAAATACAATAATTTAATATATTTACTCTTCCTAAGTCATGAAGGATGTTGCATTCATGGGAAGGTGTGAACATCCTGAGGCATCAGGTTGGAAATAAAGAGAAACAAGGAGCTACACATTTGATACGAGCAAGCTGGGGTTTTAGTTTTATTATATCCATAAGTAAGCTTACCAACAGAGACCCTTCATGATACGAACCTAATATTCCTTGCCTAGAAAAGCCGTGCTTGAACATGAAGTTCTTGAATTTCTCATTAATGAGCTACAGTCCCACCCAAGCAGCATTTGATTTGTAATTGGAAGTTCCCTTGTTGGTGTGTATGTATGTGTGTAGAATAACAGAAATCTGATCTGTATAGGGGCTGCATCTACTGCTATATTATTTCACTTGGTCTCCATCCCCATTTCCAGAATAGTTTTCTTTTTAAATGCTCTTGAGATCCACAGTTATTTTCATGGGGGTCTGTGCATTATTTTTATTTGATTGTACATATTATTTTGTGTTTTTCTTTTATACCCCAACACATTTTTGTCCTATCCAATTTCCCCTAATATATAACTTACTTAAATGCTATTTAATCCAAATGAGGGCTAGGCAGTGGGCAGT
This sequence comes from Pantherophis guttatus, assembly GCF_059756535.1. Taxonomy (NCBI): domain Eukaryota; kingdom Metazoa; phylum Chordata; class Lepidosauria; order Squamata; family Colubridae; genus Pantherophis; species Pantherophis guttatus. The sequence goes on from NC_142063.1 coordinate 159,574,286, forward strand.
GGGTTGGAATAACTTCCTAAAGTTATTCCAACCCACTTTTGGCTTCAACATAGATATCTTGAACATCTGCAGAGTGGAATTTATTTATTTATTATTTTATTAATTTTATTTCTATACCGCCCTTCTCCCGAAGGACTCAGGGCGGTGTACAGCCTGATTAAAAGCACAAAGACAGACAAAATTTAAAAATAATTAAAATTATTAAATAATTGGCTCAATTATAAAACCCCCAAATTTAAAATCCCACATTTAAAACCAATTAAAATCTTTTCATTGATAGCCCGGCCTGGCGGAACAACAAAGTTTTGAGGGCACAGTGAAATACACGGAGATTGGAGATCTTACACATTTCTGGGGGCAGTTCATTCCAAAGAGCAGGGGCTCCCACAGAGAAGGCCCTCCCCCTGGGTGTCGCCAGCCGACATAATTTGGCCGATGGCACCCTGAGGAGACCCCCTCTATGGGAGCGGACTGGCCGGTGGGAGGCTACTGGTGGCAGAAGACGGTCTCGAAGGTACCCAGGTCCAATGCCATGGAGCACTTTAAAGGCGGTAACCAGCACCTTGAATCGCACCCGGAAGACCACTGGGAGCCAGTGCAGCTCGCCCAGGAGGGGTGTCACGTGGGCACAACGAGTTGCGCCCATAACCACTTGCGCGACCGCATTCTGGACCAGTAGGAGCCTCCGGGTGCTTTTCAAGGGGAGCCCCATGTAGAGAGCATTACAGTAGTCCAGTCGGGGGGTGACAAGGGTGTGAGTGACCGTGAGCAAGGCGTCGCGATCCAGAAAGGGCTGCAACTGGCGAATCAGGGGAACCTAATAAAAAGCCCCCCTGGCCATGGCCATCATATGTTCTTCTAAAGACAGCTGTGCATCCAGGAGGACACCCAGATTGCGAGACCTCTCTGTAGGGGGCAAAAACTCACCCCCAATAGTCAGCGATGGCACCAGCTGACTATATTGCGACGCCGGGAACCACAGCCACTCAGTCTTGGAGGGGTTGAGTCTGAGCCTATTTCTCCCCATCCAGACCCGCACGGCCTCCAGGCAGCGAGACATCACATCAAGGGCATCGTTGGGGTGGTCTGGGGTGGAAATGTACAGCTGAGTATCATCAGCGTACAGGTGGACTCTCACCCCAAAACTACGGATGATCTCACCCAGCGGCTTCACATAAATGTTGAACAGAAGGGGCGAGAGGACCGACCCTTGCGGCACTCCCCATGCAAGGCGCCTCGAAGTCGACCTCTGCCCCCCTGACAACATGAACTGTGAGCAGTCGGAGAGGAAGGAGGAGAACCACCACAAAACGGATCATCTGGAGGGCTCGGAATGAACTTTTCTAGTTGGAAATGGCAGTATAGGAATCCCATTCAGGCCCCATGAATTAGCATTCTGGATCATCGCCTATCCCCATCAATTTCCCTTTAGTCCTATCAACTTCCCTGCAGAGAATTGCCTACAGCACAGCTTGGCTTCTGTATGAACTGGCCAGTGGGGATCCTGCAGACATTGACACCTAAATTTGAGTGCTGCAGGAAAGCTGACATTGTGCTCAGATGGTATGCTCTCCAGCCCAGGAACAACCAAATGGGGTTAGTATTGTGACATCAAACAAATCTACAGTAATATTCCTGTTCTCACCAGGTCATTCTCCAGCATCTTTAATGTTAAACAACTGTCTGTTGGTAATCAGCAGAAGAAAAGGTGATACTTTTAACCCACAATCCTTAATTCTGTGTCAAAACATCTTGGTTTGACACATTATTAAAAAGTATGAGGTGGAAAACTAAAACAAATTGGAGCAAACTACTCCATACAGCAGAAATCATGAAATCCAAGCCCCTCATTTATTATTGCTGCAGATTTCTGGAACCAGTTGGACTAGACTGACAATCCTTTTAAGTGAAAAGTATTTTCTTTAAAGGTCTCAGAAGTTTCAATTTCAGTATTCTTGGCACATATCTCGGAGCAGACTGTTTTTATTGCCTTCCCAAAAAGAGAAATGTGGGCATGTTTTATTATTTTTGCCTTTCCTTTCTTTCTGTGCATTGCTTTCAAACCTTGATGGTTCAAGCCCCAGGGGAGAACAGACTGGCTTAGTATTAACTGTTATGGCATTTGCTGATACTAACTGTTGGAGAAGAATCTGGTTATGAAGAAAGTCTGACCTTTCCAATTGCTGGAAGATTTGTACTGCTGGTACAAATTCTGTGTTCCGCACTCCTGGACTGAGAGAAATAATATAAGATATTAGGCCCATCCTGAAGGAAAGCAGTCAAATGTCTTGTCAAAACCAAAGTAATAATCCTGCTAATGATAGATAAAAAGAGGGTTGGAAACAGAGCTTAACGTTTGTGAAGAAAAATGGCTTGAAAGCTGTTTTATCATCATGGTTTTAGGCCTTGTATTGAAAAATGAGACACAAGATGCCTTGGTAAATAGTACAGATTACAGTAAACCAATTTACTTTTTATATAGCTTTGAGATTTCTGGTGGGGCTATTTAATGAAGTGAGAAGGTTTCCCACTGACTTTATATTATCATGCTGAATAATTTTTCTTGACATGCAGTGCTTTCAAACAGCCAACTGCAACACATACACACACCCACGCATATAAATAGCCATACAAGCACACAAACACATATACCAAAAAATGCCATGCACCTTCTTGCCATTCTGTTGTTGTTGTTTTTTCTTTTGTGATTATAATTTTGTTAGGCTCTTTAAGATAACAGAGAAATCATAAAAACAGAAATCGGCATGCTGTGGGTCTAGGGTGACAACTTTAGTTAGGCATGAATTTGAAGAATTTGGTATACTTGCACTTTAATACAAACATACCTGATTTGCAATTCTCAAATTTATAGACAACTGGTAATCATCTTTTCTGGTTTTTTTGCCATGTTAATTTACAAACAACAAAATGCATATGAAAATAATTGCTTTAAGAAAGAATGCATACAATAATACATGTATTGGTGAAAATAACATAGATAACAATACAACCGTATGCACTACGAGGAATATAAAGAATAGTGGAAAGTATAAGGATAGTGGAAGACTCAAGTTCTTTTTTCTGTCCCAGACATTATACCAAATTTTCTGAGTTTAACTACATTTTAGAAACAGTATTGAGAAGGGGAAGTAAATATACCACCTTGATCTTTTAGGAATATTGGAAGAGAGGAAAACTGAAGATAATATTGTACCTAATATAATTGTGATAAGGGCCTCTGAACAATTAATTATTGCAATTGATTGTTTTCTTTTCTTTTTCTTTTCTTTTTATAAAGTTCTCCGTGAATTTGATCAGATACACTTGGGAAGATCACAAGGAAAGGCAGGTTCTCACACGGGCACATATGGACACTAAGGTGGTTCTTGAACAGTCATTGTAGATGTGAAAATAGGGATGAAGTACATGGATGCCGGAGCTTTCATACTTTGATCAGTGAAACATCGAAGGACCTGAAACTCTACTAGATCTACGTACAAAAGCATTACTGGATTCTAAATATGTATTCATTGGTGGGTTTAGAACATGTTATGATTACAGAAACATCAAATGAATAAAAATATTGGGTGTTTTTTTTTTAAAAAAAAATAAGAATCAATTCTCCTCCAAGTTGGACACCAATAAATTTTAGCTCCAGTTGAAAGCCCAATAAAGTAAAATTGTCTTTACGTATCTTCTAAAAACCAAGGAGGGTATTCTCCCCAGTGTAAGGAATTCCTCTCTCCTTTGCATTTGCAAACCTTTTGGTTGTGCACCTCATGTAAGGAAGTCATTTGGGGCACTGGGAGTCTCTGCTTTATTCATAACTCCAAGTCCAGAGTGTATTTCAAAGGGAGGAAGAGGAAACAGGGTTTTATGAAGAATATTTAGGTGCAGGCATTATACCCATACAGGGAATCATTATGGCTATGACATTCAAATAAAAGTAACTGAATAAAATAAAAAGAGGCTGGGTTGATTAAATTGCCTTTATACTATTATATAAAAGTGAAAAGGAAAAAAAAACTGTCTACAGTTCCTTCTAATTACCAAAACTGAAGTTTTTCCCCCTGCTGTCTTCAATAGAAAATATGTCTTAAAAAGATCTTTCAGCAAGAATAAAAAAAATGCACAATTGTGTTATAATTGCAGGTAGCAAAATGTATTTGCAATCTTAACATGGCAATTACAGTGCCTCATTATCAAAATGGTACAATGCGTACAAGAACCTAAGAAGTGCCCCGCTGAATGGAGCCAAAGCTATTTAATCCCCCTTTCTGTTTCCCAGTGGCCAGCCCTCAAATCCTGTCCTTAAATAATCTGTGTAGGAATGAATGGAGCTGTAATAACATCTTTACTGGACAAGATCCAGTCAAGCTTGAGCACTTTTAAGTGCCCATTATTTCAGTTGAAGAAAGCAAACTCCATGTTTAATTCTCCCAGCTGAAAAAGAATGAGACTTAGCTTCGGTTAGCATGTGCCCATTATTTTTAATTGCTGAATCACACTGTAGTATAATCATTCTGATTTTAACAAATTGCAATTTGCTGAAGGCCATCAGGGAAATTCTCTGAAGAAGGTGGCACAAAGAATTCTGGGAATTGTAGTTTGCTGTGGGGTCCTAAATCTGGCTATCTAGCCAACTGGATATCTTCTATCTACTTTATTATTATTTTTTAAAGTCCCCCTATGCACATCCTAGTGATGGGGAGCAGGGAGATTATGGCTGGTGGAACAAGTTGTCCATAGTAAAGTAAGATTTCTTATGAGTTGAATTCTGTTGAATCGCCATGCAGTTTGCTTGGCAAGTCCCACAACAGAGGAATGGATTGAAAAGATGACAGGATGAGCAGAAATGGCAAAACTGATGTGTCTGGTCAGGGATAAAACAGTACTTTTATGGAAACCTTTTATGGACTTTTTGCTCAAAATGGAAAAAAAGTTGAAATGGTGATTTGTGGATTTGCTGATTGCAAAAGGAGTTGAATATGGGAGAGAAGGGATCTCTGTCAAACTTTCTGAATGAGAGAAGAGGGATAATAACTTTATTTCTAACTGCTGCCAAGAAGTCATTTCTTTAATTTCTCCCCTCTTTCTTTCCCTTTCTGTAACTGTATTGTTTTCTTTACTTTTATTTTAGCTTCTTTCCCTCTAACTTTTCTTTATATATTTTCTTGTTTATCTTTTATCTATGTAAAAATTGCAATAAAAAAAGTAATATGCTCGGCAGCATTATGGAAGTGGATTATAGTTAGGTCTTTCCTATTCAAGCAACAGAAAGATTCCTTTTGTTGGGACAAAGAGACCAAAGAATTTGCTTTGTCAGGCTAGTTCTAAATAGTTCCCTATCTGCAGTCACATCCTGTAGCCAGGGCTTATGCAGAACTCTCAGTTTTGGTGGGGGTTCATTAGAAAACATTCAGCAGTACCACTTCCCAAAATTTGGGAAAAATTTGGGACAAATTTACAAACTCATGGTAAACTGATCCAAGCTAGACTGCAGAAAATATGACTTCAGTAACAGAGTTGTCAACACCTGGAATACAGTACCTGACTCTGAGGTTTCTTCCCCAAATCCCCAAAACTTTAACCTTAGACTGTCCACTGCAGACCTCACCCCATTCCTAAGAGGTCTGTAAGGGGCATACATAAGCGCAACAGCGTGCCTACTGTCCCTGTCCTAATATTTTCTTTTATTCGTATCCTTTTCATGTATTTATAATTATGTTTACACTTAGATCTGTCATAAAATACATGCTTGATGAAATTAAATGAATGAATGAATGAATGAATGAATGAATGAATGAATGAATGAATGATGCTGGAGGAGATGAGGGGGCTGTCCATTAGCCCCACTTGTCAGAGTTTAGTAAATGATGTCAAAGAACCTGTGCTGACAGGTTCTGGAACTTTCTGAAGTAGCTCTGATTTGCTCAAGCCTTCAACAAATGAATATATTCCTTTCTGAATTAGCAAAAGCCTATTTTCCATTGCCGCCTTCTGCAATGTTTTTTTTTTAAAAAAACTTCCCTATTTTAGCTTCTTATTCTAGGCTGTGCACTTCTTTTTTGGCTTCTATATTATGAAGCGTCTTTTGTCTAAAATAATTATATTCCTGGAAGCAAATAAAGGGCATTAATAAATGAAATGGAATTTACATATGAATGTGAGAAAGAAAGCTTATGTTTGTTGAATTTGTAAAGGCATACGATAAAATGAATAAGGTTGAATTATGGAATGTTTTATATGAATATGGAGTTCAAGATGTGTGGCTAAATGTATTATAATTGGTATATGATAGAAAGGAAGCCTGAGAATAAATGGAAAACTTAGAGAATAATTTAGTCCTGAGCAAGAAGTAAGACAAGGATGCAGGATATTTAATATATTTATGGCTGAATTGATAGGGAATGGTTATGGTGGTGCTGATGACGTGTTTGCTGGGGACAGCTTTGTATGTATACTTTTCTTGGGAGATGGTGCTATATTGTTGGGTGAAAACCTGAATCATTTGCATAAAACATGGAGTATAAACATGTGAAAGATTAAGTGAGCTGGGATTCTCACACTAGAGAAGGCTATTCAGGAAACAGAGGGCAGAAACCTTTAAGGTTAAGAAATGTGTACAAGTAGTTCTCAACTTATTACCTATTTTGGCCCATTTTACGACCTTCCTTGCCACAATTGTTAAGTGAATCACTGTAGTTATCAAATTAGCAATCTGGTTGTTAAGGGAATCTGACTTCTCCATTGACCTTTCTTGTTAGAAAATTACAAAAGGTGACCACATGACCTTGGGATACTGCAACTATCATAAATATGAGTCAGTTGCCAAGCTGCAATTGACCAGTTGCCAAGTGAATTTTGATTACATGACCATGGGGATGCTGCAATGGTCGTAAGTGTGGGGCAATAGTCATAAGTCACTTTTTTCAGTGCTGTTGTGACTTCCAATGGTCACCAAATGAACTGTTGCAAGTCGAGAACTACCTGTAGTCCTATTTATTAATTTATTATTTATTTATTAGTTCGATTTATATGCCGCCCTTCTCCGGAGACTCAGGATGGCTTACAATGCATTAAGCAATAGCCTTCATACTTTTGTATATACCTGCTTAGTAGGGCTTTTTTGCCGCCACCCCCCCAAGCGGTGTTCTATTTTATACAAAGTCAGCTTATTGCCCCCACAATCCGGGTCCTCATTTTACCTACCTTGGAAGGATGGAAGGCTGAGTCAACCTTGAGCCTGGTGAGAATTGAACTTGCAGTAATTGCAGGCAGCTGGCAGCTAAGTGCTACTTTAACAGCAGTTTATCCCGCTGCGCCACCAAGGCTCATCATACTTGGTGTGAGAAGGTGGAAGGATCCCACCTTCTTAGGATTCCAATTTTTGAACTAACTGACAAAGAATAGGAGTCTTCAATTCGTTAGAGAACTTATGTGTATGGTTTCGTAATTCTCTGCGAGCTTCTTGAGTTTGCTTGAAAATGTGGAGCAAGGAGATACTCTTTCTACTATAACACAGTATGAAGCTTTGAAAGATTCTACAATGCAAAGTTGAGATTCTAAGTCACTCAGTCACTGTTGTCCCAAAGGTGCTTTTTCAGGAGATAACTGGACTTTCTTGTTTTTTTCTTGAAGATGTTTCGCTTCTCATCCAAGAAGCTTCTTCAGCTCTGACAGGATAGTGGGGAATGGAAGGAGTTACATTCCTTGCAGACAGTCGGTCATTTGCATTAGAGAGTTGTTGAGGCCACTTGGAGATTTATCTGTGTCCTCAAGGGCACCTGAGTAGGGCAAATGGGTGGCTGCAGGATGTTTTCTGCCTTGTGTCCCTTCACTGTTGAAGACAGGCATAGCGTATTGGGGATGAGTCTGTGTTGTTTGCATCTCAAACTGAAGTGCAAATGGTTCCTGTAGTCTGCAGTTTTTCAGGAAATCCATTCATACTCCCACACCATTCGAAGGATGTTCATCCCAAAGTGCATAGCTAAAAGTCTATGGAGTTTCTTAATCATCCAGGTCATGGTTGTCCCAAAGGTGCTTTTTCAGGAGGCAACTGGACTTTCTTGTTTTTTTCTGTTGAAGATGTTTTGCTTCTCATCCAAGAAGCTTCTTCAGCTCTGACTGGATGGTGGGAAATTCTACAATGCAGTAGATCCACAAATGAACACATCTAAGATACTATATTTGTGTATGATTGCAGGTTACATATGAATGAATGCTAATTATATACGAATGGAAGAAAAAGCCCCCAAACCCTAGTAGAATGATGGATTTGTGGTGTGATAGAATGTCTGCTAAGAACAGATGGAGAAATATTAAGACATGTAAATCTGATAGTAAGTGTTATGCGTTCCATTGCAGAGAATTAATGTCTGATAAAAAAAAACCCTAGCTGGTGTACATCTTCTCATTTCTTTATGCAATATGTAAGTGGAATGCTGTGGGACTGAGTATGCGTGTTTCATAAAACAAAGAGAGATAAAACAGGTCAAGAATGGATGAGAGCTTAAAAGTGAGTCATCGTATACAATAAGCACATTGAAGCGATTTAACTAGAAAGAGAGAATGAATAAGGATCAAGGGCAAAGTAATTATATAAAGGAAGGACACATTTTTGAGAAGAAAAGAAAGTTCAGGAAGTCATTCTCGGACCAGGAGTTGACAAGTACCTCAAAAAGATACAGGTGAGAAGTTTAAAGAATAAAAAGCAATGGATGAAGTAGTAAAAGATCCCGGGAAAGCAAAGACAGGCTTGGAAAGATATGGAGGGGTATTCTTTAATTTTAATAAATTGTCTTTCTATTTCTTATTCATGTTTTTGCATTTTGCATACGGCTGCTTACCTTAGAAGGGAATAGTATACTGGATATGTTTGTAGGTATGCTGTTTCTTTTAAATAATTCCCAAGTTTTAAATATACTGGCTAAAATTTATCCAGCTAACTGCTGAATTTCAAAGAATCCTTCATCAGGTTTTATGCACAACAGCAAGACAAAATTATTGGAGGGAGAGAAAATACGTAGGGATATGATATATCTGAGGCCTTAGTTTAGATTTAGTTTCCATCATTTTGCTTGTCAACATCACCCTTTTATCTCCTTCTAGCAGCATCCCTAAAGAAGAAACTGGTAAAATTAAAAAGCTAGCATTCAGACTTCTGCGTGTATAGTTAAAAATCCTTTGATGCTGCCAGTCTGATTTTTCCCACCCCACCAAATAGACCTGCCTGTTGTTTTGTTTCCTTTCATAAAATGCTTTAGAAATTATTTAAACTATTGACTGATCTCCTTCAAAGGGAACTAGGAATTCACGATGGAAATACACAATTTCTGTCTAGGTTTTTATTGTGTTGGGTAAGATTAAATACCTTCACACCTCTCTCTCACTGCCTCTGCCCCCCCCTCCCCCAACATGTAATTGTTGCTCAGATTCAACAGCAGCCTTGTAGGATTTCCCCCCTGTTAGTTATAAACAGCCTTCCCTGTTTTCATCCAGATGCCACTTAACAAGAATGCCCCCCCCCCGCACAATCCTCCCCCTCCCCGAGGCTCAACTGTGATCTTCTGTGAAAGATTCTCAGGTCCATTATCACCAATAATTGACAGATTGATATTGCCTCTCCATAGTACATTATGAGCCATCTTTAGGCTTCTCCCTCATGGACAAGCGAGGTAATGAACACCAGAGGCAATTGGCAAATCACAGTGACAGGGTCAAGAATGGTTCTCCCAGTGCGTGATGGCCTGGAGCTGCTTGGTAAGTAGAACTGTTTAATCTCTCTTTACCCCCTTTAATAGATAAATCCTCAGTAAAGAGTTTTGAGAACAGCTTCCCTATAGGATTACCATTTCCCTGACCTCTTCACGTTAGACACACGCGTATCACACACACGCATGCACCCACGACTGGAAAGAGCTAGAAACAAACCATTTAGCAACGAAATTGGGAGCCTGGTCATTCATTTGCCTCTGGCAAGTGGTTTGACCCTTGCGTAGATTAGGCAATCCAAAAAGAAAATTGGTTTAGAGTTAAGAAGGCAAGTGTCAGTGGGTAACTGCATGTGGAATCAAAGTTTATTATCATTCTTGGTGAGCAGAGGCCTCCAAAGATTCTTACTGTAATCCATTTTCAAGTCAGAGTGAGGAGATTTGGGAAGTGCAAGGAACACTTTTGAGCTGACCAATCAATGTTTATGATGACCCAGTGGTGAAATTCAATTTTTTTACTACTGGTTCTGTGGGCGTGGCTTGGATGTGGCTTGGTGGGTGTGGCAGAAGGTTACTGCAAAATCTCCATTTCCACCCCACTCCAGGGGAAGGATACTGCAAAATCTCCATTCCCACCCCACTCCAGGAAAAGGATACTGCAAAATCCCCATTCCATCCCTACTCCTGGGGGGAAGGATATTGCAAAATCTCCATTCCCATCCCACTCTGGGGCCAGCCAGAGGTGGCATTTGCCGGTTCTCCAAACTACTCAAAATTTCCGCTACCAGTTCTCCAGAACCTGTCAGAACCTGCTGGATTTTACCTCTGTTATGACCATGTTTTCATGATCACAGAATCAGATTTGGGGTCTGTGTGTCTTATGTACTCATTTGAGGGCCTCTGTGAGACTTTTTTTTGTGTATCTTACATGCTTAAGAAGAGAGAATCTTTATTAAAAGGCAAGCTGATAACCCAAGACACTTTGTTTGGACAAAGGCAGAAATAATATAAACCTTCTTCCAGTATGTTCCTCAACTTCTCAATATAGCCTAAGGTTCTGTGATTTCCTATTGACTTCTGTTCCAATACTAATCAAGTCTGATTCTGCTTAGCTTTCTTGCAATCAGCCAAGGTTGCTAAGCAAAAAATATTCAAAAGGTGCATTTGTGAAATGGTTCCTGAATACATCTCTGCTGAATTATTCTTTTCCCAATCCTTCCTGCTTCTTTTGCTAGGTCTCACTTCTCTTTTTAAACAAGGAATCTTATTCTTATGCCTCCCCTATGTTTATGTTCCCTTTACTTTTATTAGCTTTACCCAAACATACTTTGTTTATGAAATACCCTTGACTCCCAACTCAATCTATTTGGGTTGGAAATATATTTCAACCCTCCTCCTGTTTGGTCTGAGCCCTTGTGGAGACTATATGTGATGGAATGTGCCAGTGGTGAAATCCAATTTTTTTTTACTACCGGTTCTGTGGGCATGGCTTGGTGGGCATGGTGTGGCTTGGTGGGTGTGGCAGTGGAAGGATACTGCAAAATCTCCATTCCCACCCCACTCAAGGGGAAGGATACTGCAAAAGCCCCATTCCCTCCCCACTTCCGGGGAAGGATACTGCAAAAGCCCCATTCCCTCCCCACTCCTGGGGTAAGGATATTGCAAAATCTCCATTCCCACCCCACTCTGAGGCCAGCCAGAGGTGGCATTTGCTAGTTCTCTGAACTACTCAAAATTTCCGCTACCGGTTCCTGTTAGAACCTGTTGGATTTCACCCCTGGAATGTGCCCCGATGAATCAGTATATAGGAGTTTTGGCAACACAGAGCTTCTTCGGAGAGAAGTCTAGATTAAGTTTCTGGCCAGTCCCAAGCTGGATAGGCAAGGGAAGAAGTTCAGGGTAGCAACACACTACAACAGTGATGTGAACCTTTTTGGCACTGAGTGCTGAAAAGGAAGCGTGCACGAAAGCTTGGCACCAAGCTGAAAAGATAGCACTTTGCGTGCTTGTGCGCGGTTTGCATGCACATGCGTGTCTGGGCTGTGACCAGGATTAGGCGTTGTCTAGGGATGTGCGCACGCCAGAGAATGTACTTGCGGTTTCTTCAGGTTTCATCTTCTTTACTGTGGTTTCATCTTCTTTACTGCCAGCAAGTCTTCAGATTACTGCCACACATGCACACGCGCTGATCAGCTGGCAAGCGCACACTGGAAAATATACTTCCAGTTTCCGGCATACACATGTGCGCCGGCCGGCAAATCTTCAGGTTTCTACCAAGCATGCACACACACTGATCAGCTGGCCAGCACACATGCTCACACCAGAAAATGAAAGACCCGCTATGACACAAGCACAAAGGCCAACTGATAGTTGCGTGCGCATGTGCGCCAGAAATCCAGAAGAGGAACGGGCGCCGACACGCGTGCCAGGCGACATGGCTTCACATGCCACTTCGGGCACATGTGCCATAGGTTCGCCATCATGGTACAACCATCTCTCAGGATATATCTAGTAGGTTAGAACGTTATAGCTTTAGTTGGGCAAGATTCTCTCCATAAGGTATAAGCAAATTTAAGGATTGGATTCAGTTGGATTTCACCGTATCATCTTTGGGTTCGGGCCTGACACTTCAACTATTTCTGAGGATTTTTGTTGATCTGGAGTTTTTATTAACCATAAACAGGAAGAGAAATCAATCCCTATAGGAAGATCAGAAGGAAGCTTTGGACTTTGCTTGCTGTTTTTCTAGTTGCCCTCCAGTTTTAATTTGTGTATACAAGGTTTTCTTCCCTGTGCTGAATAGCGTATTTTAAAAGGTTCCTGAATATATCACTGATGAAGCAGAAAGGGATTTTTTTCCCAAGCAGGCAATACACAGGACTCTAAAATAGTCATTTCAACAGTTTTGAATTACAATATTGTATTTGGCATAGAACATTGCAAAAACATTCATTCCCAGTAATGTTGTCGCATCTGCACATTTGTTGAAGTTAAATCTCAAGCAACTTAAAGAATCAACAAGCCTTTATATATCTGCTTTAGCTTCTGAAGTAGAGCAAGATTGGGTGTAGTGGTTAAGGCAGGGCTGTCAAACTGGCAGCCCATGGGTCGGATGCATCACGCATAGACCACACCTATCCCAGCTCTGCAAAGGGGAAAAATGTCATGATACATCACGTGACAGCAATGTGACGCCGTCAGTTTGACACCTGTAGGTTAAGGCATCAAATAATAATAATAATAATAATAATAATAATAATAATAATAATAATAATAATAATAATAATAATAAAAAATTATTATTATTATTATTATTATTATTATTATTATTATTATTATTATTATTATTATTATTATTATTTTATTTCTATACCACCCTTCTCCCGAAGGACTCAGGGCTTGAAGATCATGAGTTCTAGTCAGAGCACCCCATGGGCCGCAATCGGCCCGCAGGTCTTGATACCCCTCTTCTAGTGCCCTATTCTTGCCCTGTTAGTGTTGGTGGGAGTCTTGGAGATTCTTTGGTTGGCCTATTGTTAGCTTTTTTGGCAGTTTTTTGATTAGAGTATTGTTTACTTCCTGATTGTTGGTCTGATGTTAATCTTGGTGCTAATCTATGCTCATCTGGGTGTTGATTGCTGGTGGGAAGGTGTTTTGGACCTTTTGGGCCCTTTTTGGCTCGTTGATTGTCTCTTTTGTCCAGTATGTAGACATTGTTTATTTTTGTCCCTTTAACTATAAAAAGTTTACATGATAGGATAAACTTCTTTAAAAATAGCTGTTAAATCTATCTTCTGAGTAAGACAGGCCTCTCTTAATATTACTGGGTTATACCCACTCAGTTCCAGCAAATCAATCTTATTTTTAAAATTATTTTTGGAACCAAAAAATGACTTCACTTTAATCAGAGTGCTTCTTGGCAGTTTATGTTGCAATATTTTCAGGATCAGACTCAATAAAGATAATAGGAGTTAGAGCTTTAAATATATTTCTTTTTAATTATGATAGGCATTCTATATTCACTGAATATTCAAAGTAGAAGCGGTGAGAATGGTGAGGGTGGCTCCTTATATATACAAGGGGTGGAGCTAGGAATGGGAGTGGTAAGTTATGAATACATTAAAGTCCAAAGAATAAGTTAACCTCTGATGTTCCATATATACATTATTTACACATTGGAGAATAAGGCATTTACATCTGACAAATCCCCCTCTAAATGCCGGTTCGTTACACAACACCAATTACATTCTGATTCAGGACAATATAATACATATAATTTAGAAGTTAAATATTTGTGTTGTTTAGAAGGTAAGGGTTTTGTTAATATGTCAGCTAATTGTTCAGAAGTATCGCAATGTATTGCTTTAATGAATCCGTCTTGAGACAGTTGTCTCACATGCTTAAACTTTATATCAATATGCCTGGACCTTTGTCCAATTGCATCGGATCTGGATATTTCAATGGCCGCTTTATTGTCTTCATGCATAATAAATGGTAAAGTGGGTTTCTCCCAAACATCAGTGATCAGATCATTGAACCATACAAGGTTATTTGCAGCCTTGGACAAACAAACATATTCCGCTTCTGTAGTAGAAGTGGCTACTAGTTCTTGTTTACCAGTATACCAGTAAATTGGACAATCATTCAATAGAAAAACATAACCAGAAGTACTCTTTCTGCATGATGTATCACCAGCCCAATCTGCATCAGCATAACAAGTAATTTTTGGTTCTCTGTCATTATTGGGTTCCAACATTAAACAAAAATCTAATGTACCCTTCAGATATCTTAGAATTCTTTTGACAGCTTCCCAATGATACAAGGTTGGTTTACTAACATATCTTGACAATAGATTGAGAGGTAATGCAATATCTGGCCTAGTCCAATTAGATATATAAAGGAGTGAACCTATAACTGATCTGTAAAATGTGTTGTCTTTAAACTCAGGGGAAGATTCATCAGTGTTTCTAAGAAAATCAGTTTGCATAGGGGTGTCACAGGTTTTGGCATTATTTAAGTTACATTTGTTTAGGAGTTCGATGATTTTATCTTTCTGTGTAAGTTTGAATCCCCTTTTTGTTTTGTTAATTTGCACACCAAGGTATTTATTCACTTTACCCAGAGATTTCAGTGAGAAGTGTTCATTTAACTTATTTACAAAGGTTTCCCTGCTCTCTTTATGCTTTCCAATGTACAAAATATCGTCCACGTAAATTAATACAAATTCAATATGATCATTACTCTTTTTTACAAAGAAACAGTTATCAGCAGTGGTGGCGTTGAAATCCATGGTCTTAAGTACTTTTACCAAGCAATCGTACCATCTTTTGCCGGATTGCTTTAATCCGTACAGACTCTTATTTAATAACCAAATTTCGTTCTTATTAGTGTATTGACTGTGTGGTGCTCTTACATATATTTCCTTATCTAATTTTGCATGTAAGTATGCGGTCTGTATGTCATATTGGAATACGTCCAGATTGAGTGCAGATGCTACTACAAGGGCTGTTTTGACACTCTCTGTTCTCACTGTGGGTGAATATGTGTCAGTATAGTCTTCTGGATATTTTTGTGCATAGCCTTGTGCAACTAGTCTAGCCTTGTATAAGGTATTGCCTCCTTCTAAGTTCTTAATTTTATAAATCCACCTGGTACCTATAATTGTTTTATCCTTAGGTGCGATCGCAGGTGTGAATACATTTAATCCTTGTAAACTTTCCATCTCTTTTTCCATAGCTAGTTCCCATTTTTCTCTTT
Organism: Pantherophis guttatus; assembly: GCF_059756535.1. Taxonomy (NCBI): domain Eukaryota; kingdom Metazoa; phylum Chordata; class Lepidosauria; order Squamata; family Colubridae; genus Pantherophis; species Pantherophis guttatus. The sequence continues at coordinate 159,589,756 of NC_142063.1, forward strand.
CCTCATGTGGAAGTTTCAATACTTCTTCATATGTATTAGGTGTTATTTGTTCTCCATTCATACGCATTATGTAATCTTTGTATTTATTTGGTATTTGGTTTCTATTGTTTCTAATAGTTCTTTCAGGCTTGCTATAATTATCATGCAAATATCTAGCTTCCTTTTTTGTTAATGTGTCTGTCTTTATTTTATGCTGACTATTAGTCCAAGTTTTGGTTTTGTTCTTACTTTTGTTAATATTTTGATTTTCTGTTGTTCCTTCCTCGCAAGATATCGTATCTTTACATTTATTAGGAAATATTTCATTAAGGTGCAATTTTGACCAATTGGCCTGTTCATGGAACACAGCTGTTCTGGATACTATAAATTTGTTATTACTATCAATAAATCTGTATCCTTTGGTTCCAGTTTCGTATCCCATGAATCTTAATCTCCTGGATACGTTTTCTCCCTTTCTCCTCAATTGTTTAGGTATGTGTACGTCTGCAGTGACTCCAAATATGTGCATGTGTGATAATTTGGGTTTTCTATTGTACATCACCTCATATGGTGTCTTATTCACAATACTGGACCAGGTTCTATTTTGAGTGTAATTTGAATAGTGTAATGCCTCTGACCAAAATTGTTTGCCTAAACCAGCATCCTCTAATGTGCATCTAATCATGGTTTGTAGTGTGGAATTTTTCCTCTCTGCAACTCCATTTTGAAATGCAGAAAAAGGATTGGACGTGAAGTGTAACATTCCTCTATCCTTTAACCATTGGGAGAATTCTTTAGACATGAACTCACATCCCCTATCTGTCATAATTTGTTTTATTCTGATATTATGTTGTGTTTCTATACGTTTGTAGAATTCCTTAAATTTCTGAAATGTTTCATCCTTGTGCTTTAATGTGTAAACAAAACCATAGCGGCTGTAGTCATCCACTATTGTTAGGAAGTAACGTTTTCTATAGGTAATTGAGGGACTTAATGGTCCAACTAAGTCCATATGTACCAAATCAAAAATATTGTTAGTTGATCTGTTAGATTTTTTTGGCCTGGGACTGGTTTTTAGTTTGGTGGACTTACATACTGAGCATTCCAAATAATTTTCACAATTTTTTATTTTGACACCTTCTGCGTGTTCAGTCATTTTTTGTACTACAGGAAAGCTTGCATGTCCTAACTTCCTGTGTAAGATGTGAGCACACTCATCATGAATTGGTTTACCTATTTTTGGTTTCTTTTCTTTGTATGTATTTTTGTGATCATGAGTTATTCTACACTCATCATTGTCACTGTTACTGACATTTTCATCATCTGCTTCAATACAATCTTCCATATTTGAATCAATGTTATGTAAACATCTTTCTTTAGTTATCAGATAGGGTAGACCTCCTTTTATCATTACAGTACCTACATTTGTTTTGTTCTTTTCTATAGTTGCTTTCCCCTTTGAGAAAACTATATTGATATCAGATTCTCTGCTTAATTTTATGGCACTTAGTATGTTGTGAGGTATTTCTGGGATTAATAATACCCCCTCTATTTTCCCTAGACCAGGCAAGGTCACATTTCCTTTGCCTAGTACTTGAACCTTTTCTTGATTAGCTACCTTTATCACAAACTTATCTTCTATAAATGAAGATAATATACTTTTGTTGTTGGTGGTGTGATTTGTTGCACCAGAGTCAATAAGCCAATTGTTATTCTCATCCTGCTGTGTTCTGGTGCTGTCTTGTTTATTTAGCCCATTCAGTGACCCAGATTTCCTCTCTTTTGAATTTTCTCTACCCCCTCTACCCTCTTTGTAATTTGGTGGGCTTCTATATTTGTGTCTATCTGTGGAAGATTGTCTGTAATTATATTTGCTCCTATATTCTGGCCTACGCCTCTCTCTTGAGACTTTGGGGCAGTCTCTTCTACTATGTTCCCTGGATCCACAATTGTAGCATCTAAAGGCCTCATTATGTTTATCTTGAAAGACTACTTTCCTAAAAGGTTTGTGGTCTGTTTGGTTACTGGATCGATTTTTTCTTGAATTGTCTTCTGCTATCAATTTGTTAGATAGACTTTCTATGGATAAATATCCCAAATTAATGGTATCTAAGTGTGACATAAAGCTATCCCATGATGGATCAAGTGAATTGATAATAACACTTTTCATTGTTTGATCTGAAATCACTTCCCCCCTCAATTGTAGCTCAGCTCTTATTTTGTTTAGATTTATCAAATGCTCACTTATAGAAACCCCTGGTTTTACTCTAGAGGAAAAGAAATCCTTAGACATTCTTGTGGTTGTAGCTACGCTATCGCTGTGAAATAGATTAAACATGCATTGAATTATTTCTGATACAGTTAGGTTTGGTTTGATGCTATGATACATTGCAGGAGACACGCTAGATATTATTATGAAAAATGCTCTATGATGTAAGCAATCTATTTTTAAAGTCCAAGGTCTTCTTGGAGGGCTAGTTATAAAGAATAGTAAATTTTCTTTCATGAAAATAACCTGAAGCTGTTGATACCACTCTTGTAAATTAATGCCATCAATTCTAAGTTTTGGGAAGTCACTGGGTAAGTTACCTACATTATTCTGTCCATTACTTACAACCTGGGGCAGTCCGTGATCTCTCAAGTGCAGGAAATTACAGAACGGCATTGGGATGCTCGCAATGAGTCTGCGCGGTTCTCTGGCCAGTTCAAGTCCTTCTGGGTCGTCTACGTAGTTTCGCACATGCGCGTTGCTCATTTCTTCTTTGGTGGCGTCGTGGAAGGTTCTCTCCCTTTCAGCTCTCTCGATCCGCTCCTCCTCAGATGAGTCGGTCTCTGGCTCGGTTTTTGGGGTTCTGGTGGTGGCGACGGTTCTTTTCTTCCTTTTGTGTGCGTTGGCATTCGATCTTGTCTGTGGTGTAGGGCGAAATCGGCATGGCTCTCTGGGCTCGGGCGTCGTCGCTTTCGAAGTCAGGATGGGAGCGTGCAGGTCTTGAGTCGCCGGTTTGATTTCTTGCTTCTTCGCGGATGTCTTGGTAATTTTCAGTCTTGGCCCAAAAGCAGCAAAAAGCGTTTTCATTGCTGATTTTACTTGAGATTTTGTTAAATCGTCTTCACTTTCTGACTTTGGATCATCTGAAGAGTTTGAGACTTCTTTCTCACTTTCTTCGTCTGATAGTGTTTTTCGCGCCAGAAATTTTGAACTGAGCGTTTTGATTGGCTCTGCTCCATTCTCTTTTGAAGTTCGTTGAAACCAAGATGGCTGCCATTCAAAATTTCGCGCGGGATCACATCTTTTCTTTTTAACAACTATTTTCTCAGTAGTCATCTCACTTACGGTTTTTTGATCTTTGAGTTTTTCTTTAATGACGTTTTTCTCTCTCGCTGCTCCGCTGTTCTTCAGCATCTCCTGGAGATCCGCGATGAGACTTTCATCATTCTTTTGGTTTTTTAGCATCTTTAATATCTCTGACCTGAGTTCGTTATTTTTTATTTCGATTTCTTCTTGGTCATTATTTTCACTCATTAGTTCTTCTTCTTCAGTGATGTATTCTTCGGATTCTCTCGAAATCGCATTGGTGGATTCGTTGATCATCTCTTGATCAGTTTCTATTTCTTTGCTGTAGGCCCTGGTGTTGGGCCTATCTTTCTTGGACATTTTTAATTACTTATTGAGTCAATTAACCATCCTCTGCTACCAGCTTGTTGCAATATTTTCAGGATCAGACTCAATAAAGATAATAGGAGTTAGAGCTTTAAATATATTTCTTTTTAATTATGATAGGCATTCTATATTCACTGAATATTCAAAGTAGAAGCGGTGAGAATGGTGAGGGTGGCTCCTTATATATACAAGGGGTGGAGCTAGGAATGGGAGTGGTAAGTTATGAATACATTAAAGTCCAAAGAATAAGTTAACCTCTGATGTTCCATATATACATTATTTACACATTGGAGAATAAGGCATTTACATCTGACAGTTTATTTTACTCACCCATTTTTTATTTAGACTTTTCTGGTGCTCATGCTGTTGTCGCCTATAAAAATCTGCATTTGCCAGAGGTTTGGGAATAATTAACTGTGGTTCCTATTTATAAGAAGTTGAGGGAAGTTGATTAAGTAGCTATTTATTACTTATGTGACCTTCAGAATAATGAGTTTGAATATCCTGTTACTTGTAAGTCAATAGAAGATCGTTTTGTTTTAAAAATGGGAAACTTGTCCCTTTTGATATAATTTAAAAAGAGCTAGTTGAAACCAATCTACTATTTGCAGATGCAATTCAAGAATTGGAGTGTGAACTCGCATGATTTGGATTTGTTCCATTATTGCCACATTTGAGACTAAAATTCATGGAATGTCAACATGACTTTAGAGTATATTCTGTTCATCCAAAACATATATGTCCCCAATATTTCCAATTAATTATTATAGCAAGAGATATGGTTGCTCCATGTATGATGGTTGGCCAAAATAATTACTATATTCCAGAAGGGCAAACTTGCCCATAATTTGGATCCACATGCGCACATAGCCAGTTCTGTCTTTCACAAGCCTTTATAATTTTTAGAATCAGTCATTTTTTCCTCCATTCCACTTTTAACATCTGATGTCACTCTCCCCCCCTCCACTTTCATCAGTTTTGAAAATGAAGTGTTCCCTCTTTGACCAGGTATTGTTTTGTCTATCTCTTTCTGCCTGAGTAATCCTGGTTGACTGGAGATCATTGAGCTGAAATTTCCAGAAGTGGGGAGACATAATTGATACATTATAGAGCCCACCCCTGATCCAGGGAATGTGAGACATGCACCTCTATTAGAGAATCAATTTGTTATTGTTGTCTTCTCTGTGTTCCCAGGAAGGCATTTATTTATTTATTTATTTATTTATTTATTTATTTATTTATTTATTTATTTATTTATTTATTTATTTACACACACACACACACACACACACACACACACACACACACACACCTGTATCCAGTGGTGAGATTCAAATAATTTAACAACCTGTTCTCTGCCCTAATGACTGGCTGGATGGGCATGGCCATGTTGTGTGACAAACAGCACTCGACCTCCTGCACCCCCCTGGGAGCAAAAACGGGCTGCTGGTGGGGGGGATGTTGTGCCCCCCCACACCCTGTTTTGGGCCTAGTAGGCCTCCCTGCAGCCTCCTGGGAGCGAAAAAGGGATATGGGGCACCCCTCCACCCCATTTTGGGCCTAGTAGGCCTCCCTGCACTTACCTGGGAGCCAAAATGGGGTACGTGGGGATTCCTGGAAGGGGCAGGGTGGGAAGGAATGGAGCCAGCCAGCAATTTAACTACCGGTTCGCCCGAACCATGCTGAACTGGCTGAATCCCACCATTGCCTGTATCACCAAATCCTATACTATGTTATGCTATAATTATATTATATATGTCTGATCTATGTGTATATCTACAGTGCATTCAGAAAGTATTCAGACACTTCAATTTTGTCTATTTTGTTTTGCTGCACCCTGATTGCACAGTTGTTGAAATCCATTCTTTCTAATTAATCTACATTAATCAAATAGATTAATGACATAATAATAAAGTGAAAACAGAATTTTAGAATTGTCTGTAAATGTATTAAAAAGAAAAAAAAACTAAAATATCACATTGGCGTAAGTATTCAGACCCTTTGCAACAACAGTTAAACTTTAGCTCAGGTGCCTCCCATTTTTCTTGATTATTGCTGAAATGTTTCTACATCTTGATTGGAGTTGACCTGTGGTAAATTAAATTGATTGGAGACCTCTCCATAGAAGGCCCCACAGCTGACAATGCATACTGTAGCAGAGCAAAAGCCATGAGGTCAAAGGAACTGCCTGCAGTGCTCAGAGAAAGGATTATTTCAAGGCACAGATCTGGGGAAGGCTACAATAAAATTTCTGCTGCACTGAAGATTCCTAAGAACACAATGGCCTCCATAATTCTAAAATGGAAGAAGTTTGGCACAACCAGGACTCTTCCAAGGGCTGGTTACCCAGTCAAACTGAGCAATCCGGGGAGAAGGGTAGAGGTGGTATTCAGCCAGTTCGGACTGGTTCGGGGAGATCTCGGGGGGGCCCACGCACCCACATTTGTGCTATGCTGTCCTATTTAGCCACGTTTTTGAGGCTGGCAGCATGCGCAGAAGGCACGTGCATGAGTAAAGCACATGTGCATGCATGCAAAGTGAGCGTGTGTGCGTGTGGCAAACTGGTAGTAACAATATGTGAAACCCACCTCTAGAGAAGGGCCTTAATAAGAGAGGTGATCAAGAATCTGATGGTCACTGACTGAGCTCCAGAGATCCTGTGCGGAGATGGGACAGAATTCCAGAAGGAAATCATCACTGCAGCCCTCCACTGATCTGGGCTTTATGGCAGAGTGGCTAGACAGACGCCTCTGCTCACTGCAAAACACACAAAAGCCCACTTGGAGTTTGCAAAAAGCACCTGAAGGACTCTCAAACTGTGAGGAACAAGATTCTCTGGTGTGATGAAACTAAGATTGAACTATTTGGCCTCTAAATATTATGTCTGGATGAAACCAGGTATCACTCATCTCCCATCCAATATCATCCCAACAGTGAAGCATGGTGGTGGCAGCAGCAGGGATTGGGAGACTGGTCAGGGTTGAGGGAAAGCTGAATGGAGCAAAGTACAGGGATATCCTTAATGAAAACCTGTTCCACAGCACTCAGGATCACAGACTGGGCCAAAGGTTCACTTACAAATATGACAACAATTCTAATCAAACAGCCAAGACAACACAGGAGTTGCTTAGGGACAACTCTGTGAATGTCCTAGAGTGGCCCAGCCAGAACCCTGACTTGGACCTTATTGAACATATCTGAAGAGAAAATGGCTGCCCACTGACTGTTGCCAACCAACTTGAGCTTGGTTGAGCTTGGTTGAGCTTGAGTGGATTTGCAAGGAAGAATGGCAGAAAATCCCCCAATCCAGGTGTGCAAAACTTGTCGCATCATACCCAAAAAGACTCAAGGCTGTAACTGCTGCCAGAGATGCTTCTACAAAGTACTTAGTGAAGGGTCTGAATACTTATGCCAACGTGATATTTCAGTTTTTTAAAAAAAATAAATTAACAGACAATTTTAAAATTCTGTTTACACTTTGTCGTTATGGGGTACTGAGTGCAGATTAATGAGAAAAAAATGAATTTCAACAACTGTAAAATCAGGCTGCAGTGCAGCATAACAAAATTGATAAAAGTGAAGGGGGTCTGAATGCTTTCTGAATGCACTGTAATTCCTAAAAAAAATATTATCAACAGCTCCCTTCTCTTTCGTTGCATGAGCTGTAAACTCTTTGGGCACCATTTTGTCTCCTTGAAGTTAATTTCCTCCTGTTGTGAACATCTTGGAAACATTAGCCTCCCCAAGACTTTTAGTCTGTGTTGGGAAGGGCAATGGAGGAAGGTGTCTGGGCAGCTGCTGGCTGGCTAAAGGCCCCCATGGTTTCGCTGGGGTGCTAAAGCTGTTGGGCTCAACTTTGTTTTTCAGCTGTTGTGGATTTGTTGCAGCCCAGCCTTGCTCCTTCTTCACCATCAGTTGCCTGCTAAGCTGCACCTTATCCTGATGTTTGTTCCACTCTCCTAGCTGCAAATTTTCCCTTATTGCTCTCATGGTGAGAATTTTTTTTTCTAAAGATAACACTCATTGTTTTCCTTTTGTAATGGGAAACCATTACTGTGGCCCAGGATTCTTCAGTCTGCCTTAAAGTTCCAGGGCAGGGGTGAAATACAGCAGGTTCTGACAGGTTCTGGAGAACCGGTAGCAGAAATTTTGAGCAGTTCGTAGAACCGGCAAATACCACCTCTGGCTGGCCCCAGAGTGGGGTGGGAATGGAGATTTTTCAATATCCTTTCCCTAGGAGTGAGGACGGAATGGGGATTTTGCAGTATCCTTCCCCTGGAGTGGGGTGGGAATGGAGATTTTGCAGTATCCTTCCCCTGTCATGCCCACCAACCTATGCCCACCAAGCCACACCATGCCTACTAAGCCACGCCTACAGAACCGGTAGTAAAAAATTTGGATTTCACCACTGTTCCAGGGGGAAAACAAAGGGAAGGAAGAGCTTATGCTGGTCACTGCAAGAATCTCTCCCCCCTTTACAACCAAACAGTTCCGCACTGAAGTCGTGGTATTTATTTCCTGACAAAATTTGCGATCCACAAAAATACTTTGCCGTATGAAAAGTGTTGCTATTGTTGGAAATAAAATCCTTAGTCAGAAAGCACATTCATTGTAGTTTGGGGAATTTGCCAATATATTTGTCTTTAATTGATTAATTGGCTAAAAGACAGATTATTAAGTCACTAAAATTCTTCAACAGTTGACAACTTTAATATTAATTTTAGAAGAAGAACCGTAAAAAGAGCAAAGCCTGTATGCTTGGTGATTATGATGGAATACGAAGTCTGGCAAAGAACTCAATCAGCTTGACTTTTGTAAAGATTATCTTGCTCAATCAGTTTATTTGGCAGTACCTAGCAGATCTTTGACAAATAAAATTAGAGTGTGGGGAAAAAATGCATAAACTTAAACTTAGACTATCAGCATAATTGACATTTCTCTTCTCTTGTTTACTATGCAAATATAAAGTGTTACATATCAGTTGTGATCTATCCCATTAACTTTCCACACTGACAGTGATTCATTACCAAGGCTTTCTAAGGTAATAGAAATTATCTGGGCTCTGGAATTAGAACAATGTATTTTATATCCTTACTGAAAACTCTTAGGAGTTGGCACAAGTAAGATATTCATTTCTTGCCATCTCACAGAATCAATATGCAATCAGTAATCATGGATATGACAAGACATTTTTAAAAAGATTTTTTTTTTTGATTAATTGTACTTTTGTTCTGTGGTGGTATCTTTTAGGAAATGTACGTCACAATGTCTAGTTTCTGAAGCTGAGAAAATACTGCAGATTCACCATAATCGAATCATCAATCTTTATTGAACTGAGTACATATACACTAATCACAGCAAGTTTAACATTGTTTCAATGAATGGAACTGTCCTTCAATCTCTTTGGCTTTCCTATGGTTCTCCAAAGTCTGGAGTTCTCTCAGGAGAACTTTTCAGACAGTCTGGTGATAATGATCAGGTAAAGCAAAGTCAGCATTTTCCTTGATTCTGTGTTCCTCCATTTGATCATGGAGCAACTTGAAAACTGTGCCTCCCTAGTTGAGTCATATAAATCGTATCTGCTAACACAATTCCATAATTGCTTGCCTTGCAACTTTTAAATAACTAAGTAGTACTCAACAGTAATGAAAACCAGGCTTGAGCAAAGTGTTGGAAAGAGGCACCTTGTAACGCATCAGAGCATTAAAAAGACTCATCCATACATTAGGAATCGCCTGTATTTTTTCCTAGTTCATGTGTGTAAAGTGATGTACACATACCTGGGATTTAGTGGATTGGGCCATTTGGCTTCCACAAGTAGGGATCCCTCTTAGTTTTTCTTCTATAATTTATATTATATTTATATATTATATATAGTAGTATAATTCTATAATACTTACTGCACCTTGCCACCCTTCTGGATGCAATTTACTCAATATGCTGCCATCTACTTTCCCCCATCTCCTTGGTACTGAATTACTCAACATGAGGTGAACTAGTCACCTTGACCCCCCTGCTTCTCTTTTTATTGCTTACCGTATTTTTTGGAGTATAAGACACACTCCCCCCCGCTAAAAGAGGGTGAAAATTTGGGTGTGTCTTATACACTGAATGTATCCCCACCCACCCTTTGGCCCCCACCTTTTGGCGTCTGCCTCCCAGCAACTTACCTCCTTGCAGCAAACAGCAAACAGCCCATTTCAGCTTCAGCACAGACTGATTAGCACAAGCGGCTGATTGTCAGTTGGGTCTGCCTCCCAACCCTCAACTGTTTCAGGGATTGCCATTGCCTATTGCTGTGTGGGCCTCCGCTGTTTGCTGCAAGGAGGCAAATTGCTGGGAGGCAGAGGCAGATTTTTTTTTCTTGTTTTCCTTCCCAAAAAAGGTAGGTGTGTCTTATAGTCTGGAGCGTCTTATACTCTGAAAAATATGATGACTTAGCAAGTCATGAATGTCTTAAAGTTCAAATTCTCATACCTAGTACGTTTATTCTGAAATATCTTTTTCACCTATATGTCTATCGAGATACTCAGTCATCCAGATCATGGTTGTCCCAAAGGTGCTTTTCTCAAGAGGCAACTAGATTCTCTAGTTTTTCTTTGAAGATGTTTTGCTTCTCATCCAAGAAGAGCTGCAGAAGCTTCCTGGATGAGAAGCGAAACATCTTTTTTTAAAAAAACACCTAAAAAGTCCAGTTGCCTCTTGAAAAAAGTACCTTTGGGTTTTCCAACTCAGGGGTGAAATGCTCCTGGTTTGGACTGGATCGTCTGATCCGGTAGCGATGGTGGCGGGTAGTTCGGAGAACTGGTAGCAAAAATCCCTGTGCCCCCCCCCATGCCCAGCTGAGCCGCACAATCATCAGAGGCTTTTTTTTTTAACTTTTAAAAGCATTTTTTCTACAACCTCTTCCGATGAAAAAATGCTTTTAAAAGTAAAAATAAAGAGCCTCTGATGATCGCGCAGCTCAGCTGGGATCGTCAGAGGCTTTTCAAAGCATTTTTTCCTGCAACCTCTTGGCCAAAGAGGTGGTAAAAGAAATGCTTTGAAAAGTCTCTTGACGATCCCAGCTGAGTTCCTGATTGGCAGAGAGGCTTTTCAAAGCATTAGAAAAAATGCTTTGAAAAGATTTTTTTTTTAAAAAAAGTTGGCCATGCCCACCCAGTCACATTACCCCACCACCACCAAGCTACGCCCATAGAACCGGTAGTAACAAATTTTACATTTCACCCCTGTTCCAACTGTATGTTTATACTAAGTGGCTGAGTATGTACATTAATGGGGAGACTAGAAGCTGCTTCCAAAACTGTTTCCAGAATGAGAGGAGGAGGAAGAGGAGAAGCAGGAGAAGAAGGAGAAGCAGCTTTGCACAACTTATCTATGAATTACTGAATCATTACACTGACAAGACTAATGTAAAATTGCTGAAAGCCAGCAATGAAGTCATGAAAGTCCTATTGGAATTGGGAAAAAAAATAAACTTCTGCAAAAGTTGGATTTTTTTTTTTTTGCATTGTGGATATTACTGCTTATAAGAGTCACTTTGCAGCCCTAGTTTGCAAATAGATTCTATACTCTTTTGGTGGGCGGGGGAGGGGGAGAGTTGAGTCACAATATCTAGTGATGATAGTGCTTATAGTTTTAGTGGCAGCTATGAAATCCTGTTAAAACAGGTTTGAAAATGACAGTATTCTTTCCAATAAAGGAGAACATTTGTAGCTCAGGGTTGACTGAGGGGGTCTTTGGTGCTTTCTGAGCTTGCTTATTTTCTTGCAGATGTTTCATCATCCAAACTAGCACTGATGATGTTACCTAGTTTGGAGAATGAAGCATCTGCAAGAAAACAACCAAGCTCAGAGAGTACCAAGGACCCTTCTCAGTATTCTTTGGAACAGAACAAGGTTGCCTGGGAGGAAACCTGGAACACACCGGGGTTGTTTCCCACCCCCCTTGCCAGAATATGTTATAGAGCAACCTCCCCTCCCCCCAAAAAGTCTTGAGGGTTGTTGCCAGAGTTCCTTGAAAATTTACTGCCAAGTTAATAATTGCATTACCTAAATGGATTTTATTTGAACTGGAACTTTAAAAAGTTCCTTTTTCTTAGCTCCACTCTCTTTGATAATGTGACACCCCCCCCCAGCATATAATGCAAAGGCTAAGCACGGCCTTGGACTGAAGAACTTTTGTGTGTTTGTATAATGAGGCCTTATATGAGCCGAGGTGGTGCAGTGGTTAGGGT
>NC_142063.1:160504131-160584131 GCF_059756535.1 Pantherophis guttatus
GGGGAAGAAACTCTGAACAGATTTGATTCTGCAGGATCCAATCTGGGTCGATCACCAGGACAAGTGGTCTTGTCTTCTGAGCTTTCGGATTCATGCAAGAGCTCATCCTCTGTTGTGGCTCCGTTACCTGAGCCTGGGTCATCGGCAGGAGAGGACTCCGAGAGTGAAGGAGAGGAGTTGGCAAGGCCTCCCTCTCCAGGACCCTCCTCTTTGGCAATGCCTTTGGTGTCTGCCGAAGGGCAAGAGATAGGGCCAGGGCCAAGCATGTCCACGCAGCCACAGGTGGACAGTGATGAGAGTAATGAGTCTTGGCTGGATCCTCGACAGCGTCGCAGAGATAAGCGCGCGCAACAGAAGAAAAGGCATGCCAGAGATTAGGCTGAGTCACTGGACCACACCCCACAGGGTATAAAAGGGAGCGTGGTGGCCAGTCAAGCCTTGTGACGAACAAAGCTGAAAGCTTCCACGCCATTCTGCATTGCTGGACTTTTGCTATAGGCTTTGCTGGATTATCTTTGGACTTAATTCACTCTGTAATTATTGAACATTTTACTTTGATGTACCAGAAGCGGAGAGAAGTTATCTCTTCCCTTCGTGAGTAATAAACTCTTGGCAGGCAGCCACTAGGTTGCTGCCAAGTTCCATTATCATAAGGAAAAGGATTTTGTCGGCTGGTTTGGTTTTTAACTCTTGGACGTCTGTTGGTGTGTGAGTGTGTGGGATGGGGACAGAACATCCTCAGGGAACTTCTCTCTCACCAGCTGAGTCCAAAAGCTCAGGAGCAAAACCTCTGATCCCTGTGACTGACCCAGATTGGATCCTGCAACATTATCCCGGCATATGTATATTCACCTTCATTCGTGAGATCATATTATTTGAATTATGAAAGGGCTTAAAAGGCTTAAGACAGCAAATTTCAGCATCTGAAGGTGTAGACAAGAAGGCAACAACTCTCAATTATACTCTCTCTGAAATAAACTCTGGATTGGAATTGTATGCAGCAGGTCTCCTTGATATAAGGTAATATAGCATTGGCCCAGCAGGTTCATGGAAAGTAATATGCTAATTTGTTTACAGAACCATTTAGGAAAACAAGAAAGGTGGATAACTAAAAAAAATTACACCTGAGCAATGTTATTGCTCTGAGCAATAGTAGAGGGTCTCCTGTTTCAACAGGGCATTGGACTATGAGAGAAAAATGAATTATTCCTGTAAAAAGCATAACCTGAGTAGCGCCATTTTAAACGCCATGTTTTACCTGATATAACCTGATTATATAACTTGGTAGTGAGGACATGTGAAAGGAAACTGTGTTGTTCCTGCGATGCTTGTTTTGCAGGATATATGATGCATACAGGACATATGATGCACATTTTTAAGGAAATAAATGTTTTGGTACGTTCCGGAATGGGCCTGCCTGATTCAAAAGAGGAAAAGCCTACAAATAACGATACCATTTAGCATTGAAACATCTCTGTAGGGTATTTTTGAAGGGTATTGCTGGAGGGGAATTTCCAGGGCGGAACATGAGAAGAGGAGCCAAATATGTTATATAAGACCTGAAACCAATTCCCTGGTGGACCATTTGTATCCGTTTGTATTGGACTTCTGTATCCTGAAAACTGTATTTAAACCATGTAATCAAAGTGGTCAGACGTCAGACGTCCTCTCTTTCATGGGAGGACCCCTTTGCAAAAGCTTGAAATATATATATATAGCTTTATTTATATATATATTTAATAAATCTGCTGTTTTTTCTTGTTCGTGCTTAGGGTTGCCAGGTCTGCTTCCAAAAAAATAGCGGACAAGCGGAGGAGGGGGGGAGGGTTAAGTAGTAAAAAAATAAAAAAAAATACAATTAAATTATATATTTTCTTACAAACATTTTAACACGTATTAAAATAATCACTTCAAAACTTTACTTAAAATTCAAAACATCAAATATATTATAATAATATGTAAAATATTAAATTACATTTTACTTTGCTGTCGTGTGTATTTTTTTTATTTGACTGCGCAGCTTTGATCAATTCTTTGTATTTAAGGAATAATTCTTTAATTTCAGTACAACGTTGAGAAATATTAAAAAATATGCAAAATTCACTTCGAACTGATGGTACAAGCAGTCAGTTATGTTCGTCAATCCACAAATTTCCCATGATGCTGAAAATTCGTTCAACGTTTGCATTTGATACTGGAATTGATGCACAATACTGGAACAGTTTCAGTAAACTCAGAGCTGGCTCTTTCTTGAAAAAGTACGTCCACTTATCAAGGGATGAATCACCCTGCAGATGAACATAAACTTCTTCTAAGGCAGAAATTTCATCAAAGAGAGTGTTGGGTGGAAGTTCTTCTTGCCATGGTGATAATAACCAGATGTTCGTCATTTCTTCTAAAGTTGGAGGATTATTGCGATCAATTAGATTGAAACAACTTAGTGTCTCATATACTGAATCGGTGAAATTATACCACTTTTCTAGGTACGCAATGGCTCTTTGATACACGTTGATGGCTTCTTTCTTGAACTTTTGCACAGCATTCTCAGGCAAATGTTTTTTACGTAAGGCAAATAAAACTTTCATTCCAAAAAACTGCTCATCATATTTTTTTTGCAAAGAATCACGCAGCTTACACATGATAATGTGAAGATCACATGCAAGAATTTTCTTGCTTTCCAGCTTCAGTAGGGTGTCTTGCATTATTGACATGAAGAAGTGCGTGAAATATAAATACAATTCTGAAATTGTTGGTTCATCGTCCTTTGCGAGTTCATTTTCCTGATCCGAAATAAGGTTCCAGATAACCTTATGGCACTCATCAGATCCAAGAGAAATAAAATATGATTTTAGAGGTATCCAGTTTAAAAGAAGTCTTTTGACCGCTTTAAACAAACTTAACCAACGTGTTGGAACATGGCGCAAAACTTCATGGAATTCTGACTCGCAAAACTCAAAAAATGATTTCAACTCTTCTCGTTTCTTCGCAGAATTTGAAAATTCGGCAAAAACCTTCAGCACTACATTTTCGATATCAAAAGATAACTGCTTTAATGCATTTTTTGCGCTGTTGTGTAAAATGTGATTATTGCAATGAGAAGCTACAATATTGTCATTTTCCAGTAATAATTTTTGGTAAACAGATTTGTTCACTCCATAATTGACCGATGCATTATCTGCTGAGTAAGCTGAAACATTATTTATTTCCAATTCGTTATCACTAAGAACTCGACACAGCTGATTTTTTATTGATGTAGAATCTTCGAAAGAATCCTCATAAAAGTCTAAAATTTTCACACACAGTCCTTCTTCACAAGTAAAATATTGTGCAACAACGGGATACATTTTGCAATTTCCCTTGTTTGATGTGTCAGTGGAGAGAGAAAATGGAATTCCAGTTTTAAGATCATTGAGAAACAACTCAATAGAAAAAGGATACAAAACCTCATTGACAATAGCTGATGATTTGGTTCTTCCACAAGACATCTTTTTTACAATTTCTGAATTATCAAAAATTTGCTTCATTAACTTAATACCGCAAGAAATATGGTGTTTGATCCCATGGTAAGTTTCAGCCATTTCAGCTACAGTCACTTTCTCACTGAAAGAGGAGTCTTTAACAATGAAAAACGAATTGATTCGCTTGTTGCTGGAAGCTATTTTCTCCTTATCTAAATGATTTTTTGTGCTTGCATGCTGTGTGACAGCTTTTATACCATTATATTCAATTGTGAACGATTTCTGACACAATTTACAGTAGGCCGTCATATTTGTTCTGTCGGTTTCGTTGTTGGTAATCCATGCAAAAGTAGCTTCCCAGTCTTTGGTGTATTTGCACACTCCTCTCTTTCGTTTAAAGAATTTGAAATCTCGCCGCTGTCACTCTCATCACTCGACGCCATTTTAGGTCAGTCAACACAAGCTACAATACATTTTAAAAATGTGAACTGTACATAATTTTATAATATATTTTTATTTTAATCTCATCATTAATTTTTTTGGAGAATCGAATTCAATGGATATTCGATCTTTGTCTCATTCTAACTTATGAAAAAAAAAGACAAAACGCGATTCTCCTATCCTTATTCTCTTAGACTGTACAGCTTTAGATTATGTACCATTTCATCATAAAGCTTTTGAATAAAAAAAATGTCCACTATTTTGTGAAAAAAAATAGTGAACATAATGTTAAAAAAGTGGACTGTCCGCTCAAATAGTGGACACCTGGCAACTCTATTCATGCTCTCTGTTTCACTTATTATATGGTAATGCTGATTTCTGTATTTAAAAGACTAGAAGAGCTCCAAGGTCCCTTCCAATTCTATTATTTTATGTTCTATGAATAAAAGTGAAATAACAATCTGGTTAAATATGCATTTGAGCCATTTGTTACGTTCCATGTGAAATAGTTTTCACTCCATGCTTTGTTTAGCAAAAATGGCACTTCGCTCCAGTTTCAGTTTTCCTACAGAATCCCTACATTTCATTACCCAATAAAGAATACACTTTAGAAGAAATATTTTCCCTCATTTTTCTTCTCTTTTTGATTGATGCTATCAATTGATTGTATAAATATGGAATGCATCACATACATTAGTAGAGGGTGACATTTGACTCCAGACATTGCAGTCTCTAAAAATAACATGAAGTCATTAGCTGTATAACTAAATAGCAAGCTCAGGTGTCTCGAAGAAAGAGCTTCATGCATTCATTCCAGAAGGGCCTTTTCAAATTAGTGATCCTCAAACAAAACTGAGATAATAGTAACAGTTTAATATTCAAGTTAATTAAATGGTAACCCAAATGTAACCAAGTAGCTGGAAAGAGACCCAGTAGCTATTTTGGGATAGCAAACAGGAAATTATTAACCCAGATTGTTGTAATGGTAAACGATAGATAATGCTTGGTAGTAGCATCATCCTATAATACTGAGAACAGTTATAGAAAGTTTTCCCAACCCATTAATATACAGGTATTTTTCTTTAAAACCCCAGAATTTGATATTGTTATATCAAATAATGGAATTTTGATAGGATTTAATTGGTTTTGAATAGCATGGACCTTTTATAGAGTATTATAGGTTGTTTGCAGCATTATATATGTCTTTTTATTTTTTGCTTTTTTTTTTAGGTTCTAGGTTTAGGGATTGAAATTCAAGCAGAGAATAAAAGTGGGAAGTGTGCTTTATTATTTTTTTGTTTGGTCTTGGTAAAAACAATTGTGTGTGTGTGTGTGTGTGTGTGTGTGTGTGTGTGTGTGTGTGTGTGTCAGCTTGAGCCAGGGGAGAGATTAAGTGTTTTTCTATCGAAGATCACACCTGATCTACTCCAATATGGGAGGGAGCATACTGCTTCCCTTTCACCTTTCAGCTCCAATCCAGGAGCCCTCAAGCAGTCGCATTCACGATAAACTTTTTTATACCAGATTTATATTTGCTGATAAAGAAATAAAAGGAGGCTAGTATAGATCTATTTTAAGTGTTGTTCATCAAGAAAAACACTTAATCTCTCCTCTGGCTCAAGCTGATAAAGGGAGGAGAACTTGTGGCTCAGAGATTAATACAACTGCCCAATATGCAGGCAGTCCAAGTTTGAATCTGAGTAAGGCTAGCTGATGAGAGATAAATAGCTTGAAATAGATCTATACTAGTCTCCCTTTATTTCTTTATCAGCTAGAATCAGCATATTGCCCCCAACAATCTGGGTCCTCATTTTACCCACCTCAGAAGGATGGAAAGCTGAGTCAACCTTGAGCCTGGTGAGATTTGATCTGCCAAACTACTGGCAGCCGGTGATTAACAGAAGAAGCCTGCAATACTGAACTCTAACTACTGCGCTATCGCGGATCATATATATGGTCTTGGTGTGTGCCTTTCTGATAAAAAGATGAAATATTTTGTCTCTCTTCTCTCCACTCCTTGTCTCCAAGAGAACAGAATACTTTAGATTGGCCCAAAGGCCTGTCTTAATTTTGCAAAGCCTTCCAAAGAGACAAGCAGTGACAAAGCAATTTCGTTTTTACCAAAAAAATATTAGAGCCCTTGCAATTACTGACTCAGGTCAAGGGGTATTCTTGCCTCTGTGAGGCAGCCAATGCATTTTGTTCATCAGCAAAAAAAAAAAAAAAAGAAAAGAAATCCACCAACCAAGTGGATAGGAGGCTTAAGATGATATAACTTGGAAAAGAGCTCTTTGGAAGTGGAACATAAAATGTGGACTAGGCTTTGATCATGAGTGGTGGATTAATGGAAGGTGATATTTACTGGTCCATTCTGGTGATGGGACAAATATGGTGCCCAGAATTTTATATGCTTATATTAAAGTTGCATTAACAGAGGGATACAATCAAGGTCAAGTGAGGTACTAATACCACTCTAGAAAGCCCTAGTAAGACCACACCTAGAGTAGTGCATCCAATTTTGGTCACAACACTATAAAAATATGTTGACACTCTAGAAAAAGTGCAGAGGAGAGCAACCAGGATGATTAGGGGACTGGAGGTTAAAACACATGAAGAACGGTTACAGGAACTGGGCATGGCTAGTCTAGTGAAGAGAAGGACCAGGAGAGACATGATAGCAGTGTTCCAATGTTTGAGGGGCTGCCACAGAAAGGAAGGGGTCAAGCTGTTTTCCAAGGCACCTGAAGACCAGACAAGGAATAATGGATGGAAACTGAGGAAGGAGAGATTCAACCTAGAAATGAGGAGGAACTTTTTGACAGTGAGAACAATCAACCAATGGAACAGCTTGCCTTCGGAAGTGGTGGGAGCTTCATCATTTGAGACCTTCAAGAAAAGATTGGACTGCCATTGGTCAGAAATGGTGTAGGGTCTCCTGCTTGAGTGGGGGGGGAGGGGGTTGGACTAGATGACCTATAAGGTCACTTCCAACTCTGTTAATCTATTAAATCTGTTAAATGCTTGCAGGCAGCATTTATCTTGTATACTTCAACTCCCTTCAAGGAAAAAGAAAGAGGAAGAAGCCTATATCTTGTTTTTGCTATGTGGGACTCAGTTCGCAAGCAAGAGAAAAATCATTCCTCATTTTCTCCCATAACAAGATTCAAACCGAGTTACCTAATGACCTATCACATTTCTTAACATTTTGTCGCCCCTGACTAGAGATGGATAAATCTGTCATGCTAGTTCAATTTATTCGTTTTCAGTCTTAATCCAATTCCATCCCGTTTCCTTGTTGGCTCTTGATTTTGTGAGACAAGAAGTTTGAATATAAAGTTTGTTTTTATTTTTGCATTAATTTCTTCAACTAGGCATCTTCCAGCATAGGAATGTAATGTTTTCAGCCATAGAGACATGGTTTGGTTGTTAAGAATTTCCCTAATATGCATAATTCTATATTGAAAATGCACATATATTGAGTGATGCTTGTGTTATGGTTCATGAATTGGTTCAGAGAGTGTAAATTAAATTCACATTAAAATGTAAACCAAATGAATTACTTCCCCAGTTCTTGGTCTTGTACTTTTTACATTTTTTAAAAAAATCAATCCTTCCCTGACTTTCACTGCATGGAAAACCACAATGAATTAGCATTTTTATCAGAGTACTGATCCCTTGGGGATTTCTTTCAGATTCTATGATAGGAACTAATAATTCACAGGTCTGATATTTTCTCACTTCTGTGTGGCTTTGCCAAGGGAGCCTCAAAGGAGAGGTTTTGACAGACTGAAGACTTGGCACAGTGAATGTTCCTCTTGAACCTCCTTAGAATTCATGACTTTTGTGTGTTAATTCAACATGGTGGCCAATCCTTATTACTGCCATAATAATAACAGAAAAGCTGCCTTCCCTCAATTCACGAGAGACCAATAACTCATCTGGAAGCAGGTGCTCAAAGATCATTACAGACTAGTAATGTTTGTTAATGAGGCACCAAAAGTGCTTATGTTTTGTAAAACATATAAAGGCATATGGTGCTCTGCCAAGATTGCTTATAAAGTCCTCTTTGAAGATCTGGCTTCTGATAGGACTTGGGAGTGAGGAATCTCAAAGGGCAATTGCCCTTGGATGGCTGGGCCTCCTCCAGGATTCTAGTAACAAGCACAAAAAGGAAATGCACGAATTGCAAAAGCTCTTCTTTTCCATGATAAATATACTTGATGGTCGCTCCTAAGTAATAAACTGACAATAATCAAATGGTCTCCCATCAACTTTATTTTTATGACTGTGTTGGCTTGATGGGTAAGAAGAAATGTGCTGACTTTCCATAGAGAGGAGTATGTTTCAGAACACCAGAAAATTATGCTACTAATGGTTGAGGTATATATTATGGTTTTGCTCTCCCCCCCCCATCAGTGTATCAAAACCCATCATTTTCTTTTTATAGGCCATCTGTTGTGATTGTTTCCTTGATTTGCATGCTGTTATTGTATATGAATTATGCACTTTTATCTAAAAAGCAAGTTATGAGTTGCTTTCAATTGTCACATTTAGCAAACTAACTTGGAGGCAGTGCAAATATTATTGCATTCAGCCTGCCAACTGAGATACCTCCTCATCCAATATGACTCCTCTCCCAAGACTGAGATTTGTGTGTGGGGTTTTTTTTACCCTTCATTCCAGAAGAGTTGTGATTATTACACAATTCAATATTGTTTTCTTTGTCCTGGTTAGAGTGCTCACATGAGCTGTGCATGCAGCCATTTTGAAAGGTTAAGAACAGAGCCACCTCTTGTTTTTATAATGGAAGGAAGGGGGATGTAGAAAGGCTTTCCATATACTACAGATTTACCATAATTTTGTCAGATATGTAATAACTAATACCAGGCTTATCATCTTAAAGAATCAGTGTTTTTTTTTCTCTCTTTCTATAAAACAAAAAGCAAAAAAAAAAAAAAAGGTAAAAGTTAATGAACTTTCAGAATTTAGTAGAAACTAATAATCAGAATAATGTTAACCCATGCATATCACTTCCCAATTGCTCTGAATGGAGTCCAATTCTAGGGAAGACCAAATTGCTTTTGTAGCAGTTGTACCACAAAGGTCATACAGAAATTGTGGGTGCTCAACACTGTAGTGTTTCATGACTTTCATCAGAGAGATGTGCTCCACTTGATTTGGAAGGCGGTGATTTTCTACCTTCCAGGCATTGAGAGGAAACCAAACCCAGTTCTGAAGGTGAGATGGGTGGCAAATAAATCTAATGCATAAATAAATAAATATTCCATAGTCCAGGAATGATGCAGGAGAGAACCTTCTCCTGCAATCTTTGTAGGCAAGAACATTCACAGGACTTGGCAAAAATTATCAAGATGTTAAAGGTGGAGTTTCAATTATGTACCCACCACTGCCATCTTGACCCTCTTGCCTTCTGCTGGTGACTGTATATACTGTATATAGATGAGCCATTAGGCAGGAACACAAGTGACTTCCTTTATGGCAGGGCTACTAGTTGCAGCAGATTAGCTTTCCTTCCATTTCTATGTTGCCATTTCTGCACAAAGGGGAGCCTACTTTGCATACGCCAGGTTCCTATGTTATGATTATGCTGGGATGCATTACTAGCAATAGCAATAACATTAAACATTAGACTTATATACCGCTTCATAGTGCTTTACAGCCCTTTCTAAGCAATTTACAGAGGCAGCATATTGCCCCCAACAATCTGGGAAGGATGGAAGGCTGAGTTGATTAATCTTGAACCAGTCAGGATTGAACTGCTGGCAGTTGGCAGAATTAGCCTAAAATACTAACCACTAAGTGGTCATTCTAACCACTGCTCCACCATGGCTCTCTATCTACTATCTTCATTCACATTTGGAAGGTGAACAAGACACTTCCTTTTTCCAGTTAGGATGGCAACTTTTTTATTTACTCCATGTATCAAAATTACAGCTACCATGAAAGACTTTCAAAGTTATTTGGCTTGTGCTATAATGTAATGAGAAGTGATTATTTTCATTTAGAAGAAAAAAAAAAGAAACCCAAAAATCCAACCCATATCCCCTGTTACAGAATTTAGGAAGAACTCATAAGAAGACACAAGCAGAACAGAAGCCTCCACTGAACAATATCAGTTGCAGTTCCCAGAATCACAGAGATATTAATTGCCTCCTGGGAAGTTTTATCGTCTAAAATTTCAAACCACTTAGCATTTTTTGCCCTCAGAACACTCTCAGATGGTTCTATAGTTGCAAGCTCATGTGCTTAGTTATCTCTGGTTGCCTTTTCAGGGAATGTATTTTATTTACTCTGAGAAGATTAAATGAAAGGCAAAAGGAGATTAAAGAATTTTACTATAAGCAACAAGGAATGACTATCACTTGTGGACTATATGTTATAAATCTCTAATGTACATGGCAGCACCTATGCACATAAACTTGGGATTATAACTCTATTCCTAAATATTTAAACACACACTTATGTCATTTAGACATTATTTCCAACATTGGGTCTTTAATTTAGACTAACCAAGAGCATCCTCTAAACACCTTCATCTATTAATTCTCTGTTACCGTCTGAATTCATCTGCAAGCTGATTTAATACATAAAAACCAGCTTGGCTGGTTGGTGCTGGCCTGAACCCTAGGAGACCCTGAGTTCTAGTCCCAC
This sequence comes from Pantherophis guttatus, assembly GCF_059756535.1. Lineage (NCBI taxonomy): Eukaryota > Metazoa > Chordata > Lepidosauria > Squamata > Colubridae > Pantherophis > Pantherophis guttatus. The sequence continues at coordinate 160,514,703 of NC_142063.1, forward strand.
CTAGCCATGAAAGCTGGCTGTGTGACTTTGAACCAGTTACTCTCCATCACACCTACCCCACATCACAGTGTTGTTGTGGAGATAGAAAAAGAAGGACCATTATGTATGTTTGCTACCTTGAGTTGCTTATAAAGTAATAAAAGGCAGGATAAAAGGAAACAATAGTTTATAAGTCATAATCTATTCTTGTTCAGGAGGGGAAGGTGTGCTTCTTAAATGCTTCTCTTTTGATGTTGGATGTGAATCTGAATACTGTATACCACGGGTGTCAAACTCACTGCATCACATTGATGTCACGTGACGTATCCCAATTTTTTTTGCCTTCACAGAGCTGGGGTGGGCGTGGCCTGTGCATGACGCATCCAGCCCGCAGGCTGCCAGTTTGACACCTCTGCAGGATATACCATGGCTTGAGGAAAATCGGAAAGGCCATCATTTGCTAGTCTCCCTCAGAGACCTAAATGTCTAGTTATGGGTTACTTTTCATCAGATACAGATTAAACTCAAACAGATGATGATTCTACTAAGCCTATCCCACAAAGAACCAAGAAAAAGAAAAGATGAGCTGGCCCTTATTGTAATTTTCTTTCTTTCTTTTTTTTCTTCATTTCTAATTGGTTCACTCTCACTACTGCTATATAGTTGTTCCCCAAAGTAGAATCTCTGTTCTTCTTGGCAATAAAAGTACCACTGCAAGATTTACTCTGTTAAATTCAATACAGATGACCTTCTAAGTCAATTAAAGGGCACTTGTCTGAGAAGGGTAGTGGCCTTTAAAGGGCTGGAGAGTTCATATTCTCATATTAAGCCCATTTGCTAGCCTTCAGCAGGATTAATTTCATTTCAGAATGTTCTCAAATCTGAATACTGATTTAAAAGGCTGCTTCTCAGGCACATGTGTTGCTCCAAATTCAGTACAAGGCCCCTATTTAATAGAGCCGATGTATTCAAATAATTAGAACATTGCTCTGGATGTTTGTCTTATATCTGACTTTACCAGATGGTTGGGTTCATTTATAAAACAATAAAAGTAGTATATACATCTGTAAATATTAAAAGAGAAACTCCCTGCCAGCAGACTTCCTTCGAAGGGCCAAGAATCATATAGCATAATGCACATTTAGGTGTAGTTAAGGTATAAGGTTTTATTTCTTTTTAAGTAGCGATAGGTAGGAGAGCTTAAAATATTCTCCTAATCTAGGCTTCGAGTCCACATTAATGTTTTGTTGAAAACATAACAACTCTGTGGCTGTTGACCCCCCTGCCCCAAAACATATTAGCCACAGACACCCTCCAAAAGTGGCATTTTTATTTCAAAATTCAAATGAATAGAATACATTTTTTAAAAAAAAATAATTGGATCCCATCGACCCGTGCGCTCCCACAGAGAGGGCCTCCTCGGGGTGCCATCAGCCAAACAATGTAGGCTGGTGACCCCCAGGGGGAGGGCCTTTTCTGTGGGGGCAGCTACCCTATGGAATCAGCTGCCCCCAGAGATAAGGAGAATCCAAGACCTTGGTGCCTTCCGCCGTGCCCTTAAAACTTTCTTTTTTCAACAAGCCGGGCTGCTTAACATATTTTTAAATTTTTAATGGGTTTGTCATTTTAAACTGGGGGCAAATTAATATATATACTTTTAATTGTTTTTAATATTTGTATTGTATGTTTTTATCTGGCTGTACACCGCCCTGAGTCCCTTGGGAGAAGGTGCGGTATATAAATTCGAAATAAAATAAAAAATAAATAAATAATGATATCTTCTCCATGGAGGAATCCCGATACACTTAGAAAGCTAGGCACAGGGGAGGGGGTACCTTTAGGGTGACAATAAAGTATCCTTATTCACTCCTGGGTTTTGTTTAAAGATATTTCCCATGGAAATAGCTCAAATTATATAAAAAGCTATGAAGGCTTTACTCTCAAGGTGCCTGCAAATAAAACTTTGGAGTGGAAAACAATTGGAAGTGCAAATGATTCCAAATAAAACTATTTATCACTGCAGCTTCAAAGAAGCCTTTGATTCAAAGAAATTTGTGTCAGCCCTGGAAGCCATCTTTTTCTTTGGATCTTCAGGGCTGCCACACTTAGTGCTGTGGGAAAACGGGAGGGGGGTTGCATGGAGTTGGTAGAATTATTTAGCCATAATAACATTCCTTTCTCTGAGAGTCAAGGACATTCAGCCTGCACCTGGAGAGGCGTGACTGGGAGGCATCTCCAGTTGGGACAGTGGATTGATTGGACCATGTGATGGACATGTGGGTGCAGGGGAAGGGACTTTTACTTTCCTTTGGGTGGGGAAAACCCAGGAGCTTTCAGTTTCGAGTTTTCCCAGATGTGCCAATATGATATGTCTAATAAAATGGAACTTTGAGGAATCTTCTTTGAGGAGTCTTCTTTATTTGGGGGTGTTACTTGGAACCCTGAAAATTTGGATCAAAGCTCCCTTTCAGTGAGGACCCTGAATTAAAGGAATACTTGCCTTGGAAGTACTGGACTGAAACAGCTGCACTTTTTTCATCCAGAATAAAGTAGTTTTGGAGGTAAGTGGTGCACAAACACTCCTTTTCCACCTCAGTGAAAAGCTGGCCAAATCAAGTCATGCCACTTGGATGCTTCAGTTTAAGAAATTAAGGTAGGGTGACTTACTTTTCCAAGTCGAAGCACTGCCTCAGACTGAATTGCTGCAATGGTCCACAGTCAGACATTATCCTGAAGCAGACTACTGCCAAATCATACAGAGATATAAGTGGGAAGAATTGCAGAGGTATAAGTGGGAAGAAAGGAAATATTCACTTATTAAGTTCCCACAAGACTAGATGGAGGGCAAACAATAAATTAAACATTCGAAAAAAAGTAAGAGTAGGTATGGGATGGAATTGATTCAGTATTGGTTGAAAAATTGAATACAGCCAGTCCTCGACTTATGACCACAATTGAGCCCAAAATTTCTGTTGTTAAGTGAGACATTTGTTAAGTGAGTTTTGCCCCATTTTACAACCTTGCTTGCCACCACTGTTAAGTGAATCACTGCAGTTCATAAATTAGTAAACCTGGTTGTTAAGTGAATCTGGCTTCCCCATTGACTTTGCTTGTCAGAAGGTCGCAAAAGGGGATCACATGACCCTGGGGCACTGCAACGGTCATAAATATGAACCAAGCATTTGAATTTTGATCACATGATCATGGGGATAACTGCAAAGGTTGTAACTGTGGGGAAATGGTCATAAGTCACTTTTTCCTGTGCTTTTGTAACTTTGAACAGTCACTAAATGGACTGCTGTATGTCGAGGACTACCTGGCTTAATTTGGAGGATAGAAATCAGGAGGTGACATAAAGTGTTAATTATTTCTGTTTATGTGAGTCATATCAGAGAATGCAGAGTTGCAAAGCATATCTCTCTGTCAGGATATTGCTCTCAACATTTTATGGTTATCCTATCAAATTACACCTGTCAGGTACCATTTGGGGAAAATCCCACTTGACTTCGAAGAGCCAGAAATTTCCCCCAAAGTGACCTAATTTGATTCAGTATTTAGATTTCAGGTGAGCCCAATGAATGTGTCTAACAGTTTGCATATATTGTATAAATAAGTCTTCTGAGTACATGTTGCATGTTTTGCCCTGCTCTGGTGGCTTAAAATGAATTTTAAGGAAAAGCCAAACCGGATGGATGCCATTTGAAAAATAGATGTGAAATTAAGTTTTGGCATTTCAAAGTTTGAAATAATCATGGCAATCTAAGTTACTCTCTGGCTTTGTCCTCAAAGTGTTATCTAATCCACATGTGGATCTCTTCATCAAAGTAAAAATAAATAAAAAAGACCCTCCCGCTGTGTGGATTTTTTTTCTTCCGTCTAGATTTTTACACAGCTTTCCTCAGCACAAATAATTTCAGCCCAGAAATGCTGAATCAGGAGCAGTAGCAGGGGATGTTATTAGAAGCACAAAATAACTTTGAGTATGTGTGTGTTTAATCTATGCCACCCTCCTTATTACTTCATATTTCAAGGATGAAAATAAATATTTGCCCTATGGGAAATATGATGCATTACTATACGGCACCTTACAGTAGATAGCCAATAGAGCTGCAATTCTGAATTAAAGAATTGGCTGCTTCAGCATTCTGTGATGGGATTTAGGGTATTTGGAAGGTCTCTGTTAATATATATATATATATATATATATTCAGAAAGAAAAAGTTCCATATTGAATTAACACATGATTTCATACCTTTGAAGTCCTGAGGGTCTGATCTTTTGCGGTTCCTGGATGACTTTTCCACAATAGCCCCATGTTGATAGAGGACTGGGCTGCAAATTTAGCAATAGTATTTATATACAGCTTCATAGTGCTTTACGTCACTCTCTCAGCAGTTTACAAAAGTCAGCATATTGTCCCCCCAGCAATTTGAGTCTTTATTTTACTGACCTCAAAAGGATGGAAGCTGAGTCAACCATGAGCCCCGTCAGAATCAAACTCCTGGCAGTAGGCAGAATTAACTTGCAATACTGCATTCTAACCACTGCTCATTTAGCTCAACACTCTCTTCTGAAGTCGTTCCTCAGGTGTCTAGTAGCCACATGTGAAGCTCAATTTTTCTCAACGCAACCATTAGGATGCTTGGTTGCAGACGTATCCTTTTTAAATGAGGCTGTCTGTCCTCAACAGCTCTTCAGTTTTATAGGGTGGAGAGTCTCCAATCTATAAAACTGAAGAGCTGTTGAGAGAGGTAGATTCAGTGGTGAAATCCAATTTTTTTTACTACCGGTTCTGTGGGTGTGGCTTGGTGGGCATGGTGTGGTTTGATGGGTGTGGCTTGGTGGGCATGGCAGGGGAATGATACTGCAAAATCTCCATTCCTACCCCACTCCTGGGGGAAGGATATTGCAAAATCTCCATTCCCACCCCACTCTGGGGCCAGCCAGAGATGGCATTTGCCAGTCGTCCGAACTACTCAAAATTTCCACTGCCGGTTCTCCAGAACCTGTCAGAATCTGCTGGATTTCACCCCTGGATAGATTCCTTTACAAACTCAGCATTCAGATGAGAATGTTTGGCAGGAAAGATACTATACTGAGGTAAGCCTAATATTGTACACCTTCAAGGGTGGTGGGTTTTCTTTTGCTGGATGCCATCTCTTGAGGATGCCTTGGTAATAGATTCCATAATTGAGCAGAGACTAATCTATAGTTGCTGATCACTAGCATACCTTTGAATCTTTATACTTTTTGAAACTATGATTCTAAAACCAAAGCATTCTTCAAAAAAAAAATATCTAAGAATTTTTATAAAAAATAAGCAAATTTAGGCAAACGTACCTGAGTTGTTAATGAAAAACATTCTTAATCACATTGAATTGAATGTGTTTAAACTGAGTAAATTTCATCACTTTAGCAAACCTTATTGTAGCAAACATGTGGAAGACTCCATTTTGAGCATGTTTTTTTGGAATAATAACTGAAGTGAGCTGGCTTACTGTTGTAAAAAAAGTGGGGAAATAAATACAGATTCATTATTCACAGTTGGTCTTTTGGGGGATAAACAAGCTGTAGATTCTGGATAGAATCAATCCAAAGATAAGTATCTTTATGTCATATTAAATTCAAGAGCAGGCTTAACCATGTGCTTACTCTACATTTTTTCTCACTTTAGGCAACCGAGGAAATATGTTTGTCTTTTGATAGCCCTTACTATGATTACTTTTTTTGTTACAAATTATTTTAATCTATTATATGGAATAAGAATGATACCACCAATAAAAATACACTCCAGGCTTTGATGAATAAAAGAATCCTATTGAAGTAAATGTAAATTAGGACTAAAGCCACATGAGCTTCTGCTCAATTTCGTATAAAAACCACTGCCATGAACACAACCAACTCTACTGACATTTGGGAAAGCAAGTAATTACTGTATACCATAGACTCATGATGGCGCACCTATGGCACGTATGCTATATCAGTGGGCACGGAGTTCAGCTCCAGCAGACATGTGTGTGCCAGCCAGCTGATTTTAAGGCCTTCTGGACCCACCAGAAGTAGGGAAACGGGCTGTTTCCTGCCTCCGGAGGGCTTTGGGGGGGGAATGACCCGTTTTTTCTGTCCCCAGCCTCCAGAGCCTTCTCTAGGTGGGACTGGAAGTTGGCATAAGGGCTGTTTTCGTCCTCTGGAGTGCCTTGGGGGTGGGGGGGGGTGGGAAGGCCATTTTGCCCTCCCCAGACTCCTAGAAAGGCTCTGGAACCAGGTGAGAGAGAAAAACAGGACTACCGGGCAACCGTGTGCCAGGAACAGGGGGGAGCGTGGGGGAGGTCATGTGCACATGCATGGGGATGGGGCACATAGAATTATGGTTGTGGGCACACGCATGCCCGACCTGCCCGACCCCCCCTCCTTTTGCAATGGCAAAAAGGTTAGCCATCACTGCCATAGATGGTCAATATTCATATATCACTTTCCCCAGCCATCAAAAATATGACTTTAATTCTGGTACCCTAAACTTCATGGATAGATTAGGTTAGAATGTTAGGGTTTCTTTAACGAAAAAGATAAGGTAAGGACCCCCCACTAAGAGGTTCAATCCACTACAACAGATGTGTCTTCTAATCTAGCAATTGATAAGACTGAAAAGACAGGGTTTTTCTTATTCCTTTATCATTCCTTCAATGAAGCAAATGTTTAAAACCACATTACCACAAGGTATGATATTCTCTATTTCCCTCCCCCACTCCCTCTTTCCCCTCTCTCTCTCCAAGGTAGGGGGGCATAATACTCAATATTTAATGAGAAAAAAATATCAAGATGCTAGGTAGAAAGATAAAGCAGATTTTACTCTGCTAGTTGTTGCCGACTCTAGAGGGCAGTATTCATCTCCATTTCAAGGCCATTGAGCCAGTGCTGTCCGGAGACAATTCCATGGTCATGTGACCAGCATGACACCATGGAGCACTGTTACCTTCCCATAGAAGTGGTACCCATTTATTTATTTGCATTTGCATGCTTTTAACTGCTAGGCAAGCAAGAAATGGGGAGAGGATGGGAGCTACCCTATTGTGTGGCATTCAGGTCTTGAACCTAGGCTTCTGGCTTTCTAGCTGATAAGCCCAGTCTTAACCATTGAGGCACCATGCCACTTCAATAACATCTAAAGATGGCTTAGAAATACTGCGCATAAACCATTCTTCATTGTGTATTTCGATGCCATTTGCTTTAAGGAGCTGATGCATGCAGAACATTGGAAGCGAGAAATCACTTCTTTGTTTAGCATTTGGATCCAGTCTTTAGAAAGTTGACTCCTACAATTTAGGAACTAATAAGAAAATAGAAAGAACATTGCTTTGCAGGATTTAATTTTGGAGCTATGTTTCAGTTATGAAAGTAGCTTAAGTCTGTCTTTCAATGTACATTAAAGCAGGGGTCTCCATCCTTGGCAACTTTAAGCCTGGCAGACTTCAACTCCCAGAATTCCCCAGCCAGCAGGGAATTTTGGGAGTTGAAGTCCACCAGGCTTAAAGTTGCCAAGGTTGGAGACCCCTGCATTAAAGGATCAGCACTGAGCTTTTCTATATGAAGAAGATTCCTTATCAGGTCCATTGTTACGAATGCATAGTACATGCATGCACTTTTTTGACATAAAACTGTCCAGTAGTTCAGGGCCAATTACTGTGTCTACCACCTAGCAGCTGGTAGCTTTGAATATGTTAATTGAACAAGAAAACCTATCTATTAGCACACTTCTTGCCCTTGAATTATGAATATTGATAACTAAGAAGGGAGGAAAAAGCTGCCTCCTTTCTGAATCCTACTTGGTGGGGTCCCCCCCCCCTTACTAAATATCAATTGGATAAGCATTTCTTTTCCCCAGCTTTCTCTGTCACTAACTGGAAATGCACAAGAGTAAATACAACCCACCAAATTTCATAAAGTATTCTGAAAGGATTAAGGAAAATCTGTTTGAGTGAACACAACATTGTTATTCATTTTCTTGAGAAGCAGGAAGGATTATTAAATGCTGTAGGCTTTTCTGACTAAAGGAGCTAGATGCAGTGGGACATGTCACAGCCTACATTAATGGGATGTTTAAACATTTGCTTCATCAGTTGAATTATAAAATTAAGCAACCTCATTTAAAAGCTGCCAATCTATTCCATTCAAGATTTCCTATAAAGACTAACCATCACAAGAATTGAGAAGCTAAATGGTTTTTTCCCCCTCTTTCTTTGGATTTCCTTTTTCTGTCCCTTCTTACCTGCTATTATTAAAACTCTTTTTCTCCTGCATAGTCTTCTACCAAACTAACATCCAATACTGAATGCCTGTACAAACCACAAGCAGGTAGTCCTCGATTTACGACCAGTGGTGGGATTCAAATAAATTAACAACTGGTTCTCTGCCCTAATGACTGGCTGGATAGGCATGACTGGGTGACCATGTGACTGGTGGGTGTGGCCAACTCAACATCACTGTTCACACCCAGCCCCACTTCCCGGCCACTCGCCTCAAAGGCAGAGGTGGGATTCAGCCAGTTTGGACCGATTTGGGCTAATCCCATCACTGGTTGGCCCCGTCCCCACCCATTTTTGGGCCTGTTTCGAAGTCCACAAATCTTAAAGTTGCCAAGGTTGGATACCCCAGAGCAGTGGTGGATTGCTATCAGTTCTCCCCAGTTTGGGAGAGCCGGTAGTGGAATTCTTCATAGGAGAGTGAACCGGTTCGCTTTGAATGTCAATTGGGCCCTCCCCCCCTGCCCCCACACTATACCTACCATTATTTCTTTTGTTTTTTGGTCAGCTGTAAGGCGCAGCAGAGTGGATTGCCATGCCTCAACTGTTTTTTTACTCAATGCGCTTGCGCAAAGCACAAGTTCGGCACACGTGCGTGCGAAGCGAACATGCTCATGGCGATTGCACACAAAGCATGTGCACGATGCAAACAGGTGGTAAAACTGAGTAGAACCCACCACTGTCCCAGAGCTAGATGTTCTGATAGATCAGTGTTTTTCAAATTTGGCAACTTTTAAGATGTGTAGACTTCAACTTCCAGTATGCTGTCTGGGGAATGCTGGAAATCCACACATTTTAGGATTGCAAGTTTGAAAAACCCTGTCAAAAATGGACAAATTAAGAGCCTTTTTAGGGATCTGTGTTTTGGTCTCTAAAAAAAAAAAAAAACATATTACAGATTATCCTGAACAGCATCTCTATGAAGGAATACTCTAATAGAAACATGCTTTATGCATAAAAATATAGAAAGGCACCTAAGGATCACTAATTTCCCCACCTTCGTGGACCATAATTTATGAGAAGAAGTTCGCAATGATCTCAACAGAAGTTTTCCTCAGCTCTGCTTTGCCTGAATATGTAATATCTATGCTCTGTCATTGAGCTGTGATCATTCTGGCCCTAAAAATAGACACAAAATTCTCTCAATCACAAGAATTTTCCTCCATTCTCTTTATTTATAGTATGGGACCCTAAAAATAGACACAAAGTTCCCCCAATCATAAAACTGTCCTCCTCTGTCTTTATTTATATTCTGGAATAGTCAGATAATGAGAAAAAGCTGAGCAGGAGAGATACATGGTTAGACATTATTATTGACCTGATTTATCATAGAACTGTTATCACTGGAAAAAAGGGACTTTAACCTGATACTAAAGATTCCTTCCCTACCCCACCCCTTTACTTTTTGGGGGCCGTTTTTGGCTCTTTTTCGGCCTGTTTTTTGGCCATTTTTTGGATCATTTGGGCTGTATTTGGCCACTTTTCAGGGCATTTTTTGGCCATTTTCAGCCCATTTTTGGCTATTTTTCAGGTCATTTTTAGGCCATTTTCTGGCCTGAAAAATGGCCTGAAAACAGCTGACAACCAAGCCAAAAAATGGGTGGGGGTGGGGCCAGCCAGTGGTGGGATTAGCTGGTTCACTGAACTGGGAAGAATTTTACAACTGGTTCACCTGAACCGGCTGAAGCCCACTTCTGCTTATAACCATAATTGAGCCCAAAATTTCTATTGATAAGTGAGACAGTTGTTGGTCCATTTTAAAATTTGGTCCATTTTATGACTTTTTGTGCCACCATTGTTCAGTGACTCACTGCAGCTGCAGATGGTTGTTAGGTGAACCTGGCTTTCCCGCTAACCTTGCTTGTCAGAAGGTCACAAAAGGGATTCACATTATTCAGAGACACTGTAACCATCATAAATACAAGTCAGTAGCCAAGCATCTGATCTTTGATCACCATGGGGATGCTGCAATGCTTGTAAGTATGAAAAATGATCATAAGTCACTTTTTCAGTGATGTTGTGACTTCGAACAGTCATTAAATGAACTGTTTTAAATTGAGGATTAGCTGTACTTTCACTCATGACTTTTATATCCGGTTAAATCAGGGGTCTCTAAACTTGGCAACTTTAAGACCTGTGGACTTCAACATGCTGGCTGGGGAATTTTGGGAGTCTTAAAGTTGCCAAGTTTAGAGACCCCTGATTTAACCTGCTATAGCAATACCGCTTATATACCGCTTCACAGTGCTTTACATCCCTCTCTAAGCAGTTTACAGAGCCAGCATATTGCCCACAACAATCTGGGTCCTCATTTTACCCACCTCAGAAGGATTGAAGGCTGAGTCAACTTTGAGCCTGGTGAGATTCAATCTGCCAAATTGCAGTCAGTCGGCAGTCAGCAGAAGTAGCCTGCAGTACTGCATTCTAACCACTGCGCCACTGCGGCTCATATAAAAGTCATGAATGAAAGTATTTGGTTTGTATGGCAGCATCATTACAATCATCCTTGTCCTCTCAGTTCCAGACTGTCCCAGTTTGGAATAGGGAGATCTTGGAACAAAGTATATCTGCCTGATTGGTAATCCAGTTTTATTAGAATTATTGACAGCAGGGAAGAGTATCCTAGTCACCACACACATAAACACAGGCTGTAGGCGACTCATTTAAGTATGGGATGACAAGGAGACTGATCAGACATGGAAGTGGAAATCTTTGTTCTGTCTCTGTGTTCTCTTCTTCTTTGTTTCCAAATACATTGAAATTGGCACATCCAGGAAGAACATTAGAGATTTTATACACATCTCACGTCAGAAGTTTTGCATCAACAGGAATGATGGATGGTGTCCTCCACAGCCACAGGAGTGTGTATTGTGGAATGTTAACCTAGTATTTCCTCATCTGCCTTGAAAATACATGGAGTGATTAGATTTGTTTTTGCATGCTTGCCCTTCCATGAAATGATTATTACAGATGGGTTCTTTAAATTTCTGAAACTTTGACTGTACTTTCCTAGCTACGCTGTTAACCCATAAAACAACCCCACAGGCATTGCTTTAATAACTTGCTAAGGTTAACAGGACTTAGAACATTAGAAAATGTATTTGCTAGATTAGGCCAAAGGCTTAGGAAATTGAACATTCCTATTTTCTCTTGTGGTTAACCGAGAGGCTATTGCTCAATATGTATATTTAAATTAATAATTTTGTCTCCCACACACCATCCACTGGCATGCACATGCACACAAACTCAACTACAATGAGAATAAAATATAGCAAGGCACGTTATGGGGAAGAAACTATCAAAGCACAGCGCAAGCATCTTGTTAAAATGTTAAAAAGAATGAAGGGGAAATGGAATGTCATTTGGAATCAGAAAAAGTATGTAATACTTTATTTATTAGCCATTAAGCGGTATCAGAATACAAAATATAAAACAGAAGAGTAATAAGGGCACGTGTTAAAAATAGAATAAAAGAAATAAGTAAAAGAAATGCAAATAACAGTTCTATGTCACCCCTTACAATTTAGCCCAACCAGATGCACAAATCCTCAGCTGTACTATCTTGTTTAAATAAACAGCCATATTATACATAACTTTTAGATTCTGAACACACATGAAATATGATGTTTTAATATAAGGATCCCAGTAGGCCGTTCATCTAATGTGCACTCTAAGATACTGATCTTTCCCTTTCTTATACAATTGCCATTCATATAATATGTCTTTAATCTTCTACCTCTGGGGGTCTGCAGATACAAGTACATTTATTATAAGGGACTTGGTTAAACCTCCCATAGTTAACCATTGTGTCCAACTGCTCAAATCTTGACTGAGTAAATATATCCCTAAGCTGCTTGGACATTTCCACATTTAAATACTTGGCAATTTGGAAAGCACATTTATAACGACTCATCCATATCAATGTGCCAGCCTTACAAAGGGTGGCAATATTCTTCTGGGCTTCAGTATCCAATTTTTTTTTTTGTGTGCAGGAATCTTTTAAATGTATTTTTCAGAGATAGTTGGAGAAGAAACAGGGAGACCACAGTTCCTGATATACTTTGTCAGTTGTACAATCCAAGAGGTTGGTAATTGAGATTTTGTCTGTTCTAACAGATTCAGTTTTGGAGCTCTGTCAGTTCCCATACCATTGATTTTGCACAAAGAATTGTTTGCCCTGATTTTAGACAAGGAAAAAATTTGTATATATTCCCAATCAGCTCTAACTGCAGCAATTAAGATCATTGTATCCACATCAGGGGTGGGTTCTACTTACTTTACTACCGGTTTGCAATGGGGCTGCACATGCGCAGAAGCGTTTTGATGATGTCAGGGTCAGTGGGCGGAGCCTCCCACCGGTTTTACTACCGGTTCTATAGAACTAGTGCGAACCGGGGGCAACCCACCACTGATCCACATCCAAAAGATTTCTCAGATGCTATGATTGCGTTTGTTCAAATAATGGTACATTATTATCAATAACATTGTTAATGGCATATCATTTGAAATGTTAATGCCACTCTATAATGGTAGACCACACTTGGAATACTGCATCCAGTTGTGGTCACCATGAGATTCTAGAAAAAGTGCAAACAAGAGTCAACAAAGATGATTAGGGAACTGGAGGCTAAAACATATAAAGAACAGTTGCTGGAATTGAGTATGTCTAGTTTAATGAAAAGAAGGACTAGGGATGACATGGTAGCAGTGTTCCAATATCTCAATATCTGTCAGAAAGAAGAGGGGGTCAAGCTATTTTCCAAAGCACCTGAGGGCAAGACAAGAAGCAATGGATGGAAACTAATCAAGGAGAGAAGCAACCTGGAACCAAGAAGAAATTTCCTGACAGTTAAACAATTAATCGGTGGAACAACTTGCCTCCAGAAGTTGTGAATGCTCCAACACTGGAAGTTTTTAAGATGATGTTGGATAACCATTTGTCTGAAATGGTATAGGTTTCCTGCCTAAGCAGGGGGTTGGACTAGAAGATCTCCAAGGTTGCTTCCAACTCTTGTTATTCTATTCTATTCTATTCTATTCTATTCTATTCTATTCTATTCTATTCTATTCTATTCTATTCTATTCTATTCTATTCTATTCTATTCTATTCTATTCCTGCAAAGTTCAGTGCCAATAATTGGGGCTAAGGAATCTGGATAACTGTGATTTATTAATCTAATTTAATTTTATTAATAATGGCAAAGTGTGCTAAGTACCTTAGACACATGTTCTTCAGATCTTCATCAGTCCTTCTTAGTTGTTAATATATAGATTGAACAGCCGCTGTGCAAGTATTCACTCTTGTCTTACCCATTTGTGAGGATCAATCCTATTTGTCATAGCTCCATTAACCCCAAAACGTATTCTCAAGCAAGTGTTTGGATAAAGATGAGTGTCAGCAGTCTGGGTTCCCCATTAAGGACAGTCAATCTCCTCCATATTATTTCTCTGTCTATTGTGTTAAATGCTGCAACCAAAGCCAGCAAACAATTGTTTCCCCTTACTGACATATTTTATAATTTTATGGTTCAAGATTGACTCTGTCTAAAGCCATCTTATTTTTCTGCAAGAAGGCAATTTTCACCTACCTACCTCTCAATTCTACTCAAGAGGAATCTTTTAGCCACAATATGGACCTGTAATTGCTAGGTTTCTTTTTAATGCTCCCCCACCAGTTTTTATATCTAGGAACTACTCTTTGGAGAGGATATTGAAGAGTTGTGATGCCACCATGGAGAAGACTGCCTCCCTAATAGTTACTCATCTGAACTTATCTATTGGAGACTTCTAGAGGAAGAAATCTAAATATGATGTCTGATGTTCTTCCATCCTGCCTCATCTGGTACAGTGGTTAGAATGCAGGCTAACTCTGATCATAGTCAGGAGTTTGATCCTGACTGTGACTCAAGGTTGATCCTGACTGTGACTCAAGGTTGACTCAATCCTTCTGAGGTTACCCATCCTTCTGAGGTTACTAAAATGAACACCCAGATTGTTGGGGACAATAGGCTGACTCTGTAAACTGCTTAGAGAATGATGTAAAACGCTATGGGGCTGTATATAAATCTAAGTGCTATTGCTATTATTGATTTGGCATATATGTATATTGTATTCCATCTTCTCCAGAGTGTGACAATTTTGCAGAAGAGACTTGGGTGAAGCTGAGTCAACTGGGCCATGAATTTAACCCCAGTGTTAAGTGGAGTTACAAATCATCAATTCAGGAGATGCATTCATATAGTGATCTCACCATTCAAAGAGGGGATCAGCCTCCAATAATAGTTGCAGTGGCAGATTACTGAAGAGCTGGTTTCCATGGATACAGCAGGTTAGTCTCTAATGGGGAAACATTCCATGGACCATTCATTCATACCACAGCACAGCTTTGCAGAAGGAAGGAGCTACCCTCCATTACTTGCTTGATCAGACATCTTGTCTGAACTGGCCTTCGAAGAGCACATAATATGAAAATCCTGATGAAAAGGGGATGAATGGGATTTGTGCTAGAGTGGAAAGAGAACAGGAAAGTACAAGTGATCCTGTTCTCAAATTCCAATATCTAAAACCTTTATTAAGAGATAACTCTAGAGTAATCCTTGATTAAGCAGAAACTACTCCGGCAGCTGTAGTAACCTTGATGTGGGGTAAGCCTTTTTTTTCTTCCTCTTAAAGATTGAATGAAGTTCTTAGATCAACATTACACTTCACAGGAGTATAATAATCCTATACAGCACCTAAATACCACTAAGCCATAATCAGTTCTGACATTTCCAAGTGAATTACAACAGCTGCTCTATGTTAAAGGGAAATTTTAATCATATCCCCCACCTTTGATAAGCTGGAAAGATAAACACAACCAAGCTGCTAATGTACATGCCATTCCATTAAGTTTCAAGGAGGATGGAAATGAGCCCCTGGCTATCAAATGGATGGTGTATTTGGCTTTCAAACTGCCATACCCACTAATCAGTCAGAGCAACCGGTCTCCTTCTGCCAATCCATCAAAAGGTAATCTTAATCCATCATTTAGGTTTGTGTTAAATCTTTCTCTCCCTCCCTGAATGTGAAAATGGAAAGTCCCAGGAGGAATGGGAGAGCAATTACAAATGAGAATTATTCAGAAGCTAGAGTAGCAGTGTATTTTCTCAAGGTATTTCCTATCTTCCATTTTATTTATTTGCTTGTTTTGGGACATTAATGCCTTACCTTATCTCTAAGAAGCTACAGATAATATACTGGGAAGATATGTGATGCTGTTTTTTGTTTTTCACTCACCCAGTAGCATACAGCGAAAATACATTTCACTTTTCAATTATTGTTAATTTACACCTAGCTGCCTATCAATGATGAAGGATGCCATCTACCGTGTTTCCCTGAAAATAAGACCCTGTCTTATATTTTTTTGAACCCTGAAATAAGCGCTTGGCCTTATTTTTGGGAAGGTCTTCTTATTTTGGGGCGCATGGAGCAAGATGAGACTCCTCTTACCTGATTTCCAGCTCTGCGTTTAAATATTTTGGGGGAGGACTTATTTTCAGAGAGAGGCTTATTTTAGCGCATGTGCTCAAAAGCCTGATTGGGCTTATTATCAGGGGAAGTCTTATTTTTGGGGAAACAGGGTATTATAATCCACCAACATCTAGGAAGTCTCAGCTTTCCAAACTTTATAATAAACTAACCAATTACAAACTAGAGGAATAAGAATTAAGTAGCTATTTAGCCATTTAATAATGAAAACAGTCTTTTAATTTGCAATATCACACAAAACACCAAAATGACTACAAGAAATGACAAAGTAAGGGCACAATGAAAATGTTTGAAAAGTTCTAAATTTTAAAAAAAGTGAAACTGTGTTCATAGAAGGGAAGGGTTCATCAAGTTCTGGAGATTTGTTTATGAAGAAGTGAGTTACATGTTCCATTAGAGAAAATTCTCCTGCCTAGATGTTGCCTCCGGAGTCTCTTTTATCCTAATCCTATTTAGAGATAACTCAGTGGGTGTTGGATGCAGAAGACAGACAGAGCTTATCGCAATAGTCAAGGAGACTTGCACTGGAGAAGACTGCCCCTTAAATATGCCATTTGTAATTTTTCAAGTTTTTAAGTTCAACGTTTTTACCAGTCCACATCCCACTGAAAACTTGGAAATGTCTCTTAACTTTCATAAATATAGAACGGAACCATCTTTATAAAGATATAATGCCATCTCATACATCAAAGATAGTGGCCCTCTGGCTCTTCCATGAATTCCCAAAAGTATGCCTAAAGAGGATGATAAGCAGCAGGATCAAATGTTTGGGGCTGGATTTAACTTATTTATCAAAACATTTTTTTCTATGCTGACACTCATTTAAAAGGCGTGTGGTTTTTCTTTCTTTAAGACATTTGAATGATTGTCATTCAATCCTATAGGGCAGAGCAAGCCTTCCAACAGAGACATGATTCAGAGGAGGATATTTATCTGTTTATAAAGCTACAACGATCTATTTAGTATCCTTGAGTTTTAGTGATTAGTGATTAGAATTCTGGTACTTAAAAATAGGAATTTATCATTCAGATGTATACTATATACCGCTATTATACCTTCTCTGCAATTTATCCAATATCCTTCTCTTTCTCTTGCTCAGACTAAAATCATAATGATAAGTATTTCATTTGATTTAAATGGCCCATACTCTAACTCGTAGTCAATAACTGAAAAATACTGGAGAAGGAAGGAATACTAATGCCTACAGAGCTCTATTCAAGTCATTTTCCCCTCTCTCTTCTAATAATTTTTGTTTCTAAAACATTCTCCTTTTCTCTTGCCCAGCAAGTGACAAAATCACCTTGACCTACTTTGGAAGAACGGTGGGGCTGTCAGTCAGGTTTAAAAGAAGTCATTAAAAAGGGACTGAGGTTCCTCCTGTCAGCTTTGTGAAATCCCCTGTTGTACAAAGTTGCCCTTCAAAAGTGACACCGCAACTAATTAAAAGTAACTTGTTGAATCACAGCCATGACACTTATCAATCCAAACAACAGCTTGTTAAAGCATTCAGTTTCAGATCAGCAGGTTTTGCTTTCGCCATAGGTAAGCCCAAAAGAAAGAAGCAGACTGCAAAGGATTGTTGATCAGAAAAGTGAATTCCAACAGCGCAATCCAAGCTGCCCAGCTGATTTCCGACAAGGAGAACAGAAGCTGTACATCCCTGAAAAAACCAGGATTCTGATAGCTGATGACAATAAAGATATTGTAGGTTGTTCTGGGTAGAGATGAAAAGAAATCCACTCTTAGATTTCTGCAGAAGGAGATTTGTTCCAGAATGAACTCCACCGTGGCACAAAAGACAGTACTAAACTCAGCTTGGCAAATCTTGTGTTTATCTGGTTGAGAAATAAAGCCAAATAATTCAGTTTGCTTTTGAAAGATGCATGCAAAAAAAAAATCCCCTATGGCAACAAAAAGAAAAAAATGTATGAAGAAATTATGTAAGCAGCAGTAAGAGACGTTGCATGCAAAAGCTCCAAAGAATGAAAATGGATGCACTTTTTTTAAAAAAAATCCACAAACAAGTCCGAGATTAAGATTCTGTCTACTAAAACGTAAGGTACAAAATAGAATTTATAGAGCTCATCTGCAGAGCCCTCATCTTATGTTTTAATGTGTTGGTCTAAGTTCCTAAAGTATTTTAAGAAACATCTTGGCAGTAGCAATTCCAAACTGGATCCTCCATTCACAAACAAGCCATTACAAATTGCTTCATTATCCCCAGGATACACCCCATTTCACCACATGTTTAAGAACCAATGGTTTAGGCTGTGAAATCTAACTTCAGATCAGGGTTATGCCAGTCTGAAAGTGGAGTTTCATGTATAGTCCATCCAACATGACCCTTGAATTCAGGTTCTGCAGAAGAAAGCAGAAGTCCTGGAAACAGAACTTTAACAAATTATCAAAAGGATAGACCTTAATTATGACTCGCTGCTGGTCATCTTCAGTTTCCTTCCACCTTTCCCAGCAATAGAGCCTCCTTCAGAAAAGACAGATGCACAACCTCAATCCTGCCCTTATCAGTAGTAGTCCAAAAGTGTGAGCAATACTATTTCTGTCCCATACGTGGTCTGAATTCTGACTAAAAGGGATCCAGATAATCCAATTTTTCAAGGTCTTCTTAACTTGTGGTACAGCCATTGCTCAATCACCTTCTCCATAAGTGGGAACCTAGATACTGGATGAAATATGTCCAGTATAGTGGGGTCCAGCATTGGCTTCTTGAGGATGGGTGAACCAAAACCTCCTTAAGAACAATACTGTCACTCAAGTAAGAATTAACCAGCACTAGAACCTTTTCACACAATACCCCAAAGCTACTTTAACCAGCCAGGAATGGCATGGATTTAAAGAGCAGGTGGCCGAGTTCACAGTCCTAAGACCCTATTCATTTCCTCAGATCCACCAGATCCACCAGGTTCAAGCCATTCCCAGATAACATGGCAAGATTTCTCCCAAGCCCTGCATCAAGGCTTGCATTCAACTGACAAGTAATCTGAGTGACTTTGCTTGACAAATGCTAACCAATATTTTTGGACACCACTGCAAGAGATTCTGTATGCCTTCTCCTACCCCCATCCAGGAGTGCTCGTGTCGCCTGAAACAGAGCGGTGAGACACAATAAAGGCAGAGAAGTACTGGCACTTTGCTGCCCTTACCACCATTAGGTAGGCCTTAGAAATGACTCTAACTCATGTTCCATAAAGTTTGTTTATGGCAATAGTCTCAACATCTCTTCTCATGTTTCATCTCTTTCAGTTCTTTCATAAACCATGGTGAGTGCCAGGAACCCCAAGAAGGGAGAGATCACATGGGCCCAATCTGATTTGAAGCTTCAGCCATCCCTTATTCCAAGGTTGACCAAGGTTTTAGAGCAGCAGGAGCAACCCCCAGCTCTCTCACAAACCCATCTGAGTCCATTAGTCACTAATTAATCAATCTAATGGGCCTAGTGTTGCTGCTGTGGATAATGGTGCTAGAGAATCCTAAGGTAATCAACACATGATCCCACCATGATAAAGCTCACCCAATTTCAGACAACATAGACACTGCTCTGACAGCAGCACCAGACCAATGTTTGGCTATGGATGATCTGTGAGAGGCATATGGCTAACATGAGGGCCATGAATTCCCAGGCCATCTCAGACCCCATTCCTAGATAGGCAAATTGAAGTCCCCCAAGCCCATAGGTCTTGAGAAATTCATTGTGATTCCAGAAATGAAGTCAAGCTACTCAGGTAGAGAAGTTGATATGAACAATCCCAATTAATCCCTAGAGTCCAACTTAATGAACAGGGTCGCCCATTTGATGACCTGTGATACAGCACCCCTGAGATTTCCAGAGGACAATCACCACACCTACAAAATGTTAAAAGATAACATTTAACTTGACATCAATCTTTATGGGCTTTATTGGAAATCTCTTATGTATTTCTGTTAAGACCTTGGCAAATACTTGGATCAACATACAGCAAAAAGGGTCTTTTATTTCCTGGTTTGAGAGGAACTAGACTTATTTGAGCCCTATTGGAATGTAAATTGGATTTTGATGCTGAATCCCATGAATATTTATCTTTATGGAACAATTCCTCTCTAAAAATAGGTGGTAAGTATACTGGAAAGTATGACTAAAGCCTGGAATTGTAACTTTAAATTAATTGATCTATAATGATTAGTTTAAGGATGTTCAATAACTTCAAGTAGAATTTTCCTCACTTAATGCACAATGCTGGCAATATAACTCACTGTACAACAGCAGTATGTATCTATTGCTGCATGAATATTACAGTGTAAAAAGGTGACCCTTATCCCAGGCAATGGGATAAGATGAAGTGGAGTCTGGGGATGGTTCTGTTAAATGCATCCAGGGGGGATGACTGAGATAGCAGGTTTTGGTTTTATGATTTTAATTGTTTATGGGTTTGGTTATTGTTGAGAGTTTTCCAGAATTGTGTTCTAAGATTGGTAGTCATACAAATCTTTTATGTAAATAAATAACACAGGATAACTCATCAGCTCAGGCAGGTTTGATAGCTCAATATGGACCAAATGCTTTAGCTGCTCCGAAGACACTTGAGATGCTTTCATTTTTGATGGAATCTCTTTTGAAATAAAATCGATTTCATAGCTGCCTCAGAAGCTTAAAAATCTTGAAACTATCAACGTTTATGATGAGTTAAAAAAAGAAATGGGATATCTAGTAATAGAACACGGGGGGATATAAATCTTGAAAAATATTAAGTTCAAAACCTGAGGTTGAGAACTAACCAAAAGATCATACTCTAAATCATGTATCAGAAAGAATAGGATGTAGGTTTTCTATGTTTTTCATGTAAGAGATACATTAATTCATATTATCTGGTCTTTCTTGTCTCATTATGGATTGATTTTTTAAAATTGCTACTTTGAATTATGCTCCAAAATTCTGGAATTTGACTCTTTTGGGATGTTGTAGTCCGCCAGCAGCCTGCAGA
This sequence comes from Pantherophis guttatus, assembly GCF_059756535.1. Lineage (NCBI taxonomy): Eukaryota > Metazoa > Chordata > Lepidosauria > Squamata > Colubridae > Pantherophis > Pantherophis guttatus. The sequence continues at coordinate 160,535,485 of NC_142063.1, forward strand.
GCTGACAGCGGAGTCAGACAGCAATGAGGCTGAGGAAGAACATGGGCCAGTCCTGGAGGCTGTGGAAGGCCCAGATGAGGGCTCTGTGTCAGAGGCAGAGATAGGGCCAGGGCCACGGGGAGTGATGTGCGGACTTCAGAGCTTCCAGAGGCTAACAGTAGAGAGGCAGAGGAACAGGAGGAGCCTGTTCCTAGTGCACATATGAGAAGAGCTGCCAGAAGGCAGGAGCAGATAAAGCAGAGAGGATGACTTGGGAGTAGGGCCAAGATATGATTGGCCCCTGCCATAAGGCTTAAAAGACCAGCAACGGCTCTTGACCTCTTTGCCGGAAAACAACGTTGAGAGAATTGCTTCTTGTTTCACTGTATTCATTTCTTGTCGGCATCTTCTGCTTCTGAACTTTTGCTAAGAAAAGCCTTTGGCAGTTTGCCTAATTATCCCAAGATCGGTGATAAACTGAGGAATGGTGTTTTGAAGAATTTGCTTTAATTTAGTTTGGACTACGCTGAGAACGAGTTAACTCTCAGCTGTTTTAATAAAGTCTGTTTGTTTTTGAACTGTTTGTATTTAATACTAACTACTTGGGCCTGGGTCACAACATTGGGAAATTTCATTTTTGCCATCATGGGGAATAGCCAAAAGAAATATATTGAAGAACTGGAATGGTACTACTGCTCCTGAAATCCAGGACTGGATTCAAAAAATGTGTAATTTGTCCATTTTTAAAATCCTATTTTTTGACTAATTAAAAAGTGACATTTCCATCTGCCATATTTTTAGATGACTTATATGAACTTAATGTGTTGATTACTGTTGTGTTTTCTTTATTCTTTTTCTCTGTTTTGGTAACAGCAATAGAACACAGCATTTAGACTTATATACCACTTCACAATGCCTTACAACCCTCTCTAAGTGGTTTACAGAGTCTGCATATTGCCCCCCAAAATCTGGGTCCTCATTTTACTGAACTCGGAAGGATGAAAGGCTGAGTCAACCTTGAGCCAGTCAGAACCAAATTGCCAAACTGCTGGCAGCTGGCAGTCAGCAGAAGTAGTACTATACTCTAACCACTGCACCACCACGGCTCATAAAATTATAAAATTCTTGTCTATTGAATAGTTATTAATAAAAAATTTTAAAATTTGTTTTTCTTACTCATTTATGCTTAGTGTGATTTTTATTATTGTTATAAGCTTTCTGTATATTTTCTCTAAACTGCCAATAAAGTATTAATTTTAAAATATGCTCTCTCCCTCATGTGCCATGAGATACGAAATGGATTATCAACTAATTATAAAATTCATAGGTGTTTACTCATCTTTTTTTTAATTGTTGCATCAATTTAATTGCAAGACGTCTTCATTTTATCAATGCTTTATTAGAGACTATTAAAGGAAGTGAGAAAGAACATAAAATTTAATAAATGAAAGCTATCACTGAGGTTAGCTATTTTTTTCATCAGTATTTTTATTTACACGTCCTACAACAGTTGCAAATTAGAAGGGCAAATGAGTTCAGAGAACAAACCACTATGTCTATTTTCTTTTAGGCTCAGCAATTAAAATTGGCCCCTAATGATTAATTAAGCAAACTTTCCCTGCTTTATTTTCTTCACAGCCTTAGGCTGACAGGAATGCTTTTATCCTTCCTATCTGCATGCAGCATCCATATGTCCATGTTTTAAGCAAAATGAAAAGGCCAAAAACATCCTCCTGATCCTCAAAAAAATTTACACCCAAGAAGTAGTAGTTCCTTAGCATTCAGTTCAGTTAACTGAGACTTTGTTTTCATTAAAACAACATTGTTAAAATCTCATTTCACCTTATGTTTGTCCACACAAGAAGTTATCCTTACTCAGGGGTGAAATGCTACTGGTTCGGACCAGTTCAGTTGAACCGGTAAGGATTGCGGTGGGTGATTCGGAGAACTGGTAGCACTGGTAGCGCAAGGCTCCGTCCACCTGCCCGATCGTCGTTACTTCCTGTTTTTTACCTCTGCACATTTTATCCTCTGCACATGTGCAGAAGGGTTTGCGCATGTGCAGAGGGCCTGCGCGTGCACATGACGTGTGCAGGCAGCACATGCGCTTCCGAACCGGTGGGGAAGGTAAGTAGATTTCACCCCTGTCCTTACTCCAGAAAAATCAGGAACAAGAAGTACTTGTGGCAATTTAAACACAGCTGAATTGTTTTTTTATCAACATAGGAAAAACCCTGATTACAAAAATATCACACATTTATACCTATGAATTAAAAGGAATAAATATTTGACCTTTACAGGGAGGAGTCATAAAATATGGGTGTGTCTGGCTGAAGAGGTTCAAAAAAACCGAAATAGTGCTATCCCAGTCTCCCATAAGTCTCAGAATAAACAACATAAAATGTCTGACAGGCCTGAAAGTGATGATTGGAGATTTCATCCCACCATGGCCATTTAACATCTTTTATCAACATAGGAAAAACCCTGATTACAAAAATATCACACATTTATACCTATGAATTAAAAGGAATAAATATTTGACCTTTACAGGGAGGAGTCATAAAATATGGGTGTGTCTGGCTGAAGAGGTTCAAAAAAACCAAAATAGTGCTATCCCAGTCTCCCATTAGTCTCAGAATAAACAACATAAAATGTCTGACAGGCCTGAAAGTGATGATTGGAGATTTCATCCCACCATGGCCATTTAACATCTTTTATCAACATAGGAAAAACCCTGATTACAAAAATATCACACATTTATACCTATGAATTCTCCCACGTAAAATTGGAAGTGTCTTGGCGACGTTTCGACGAAGTCTCATTCGTCATCTTCAGGCTGGTGTTCTCGGCTTCGTGCTTCCAGGAGCAAAACAAAATTGAGTTAGAAAATCAAGGAGTATATGAAATCCCATGCACCACCTGCCCCACCACATACATCGGACAAACCAACAGACGAATAAGCGCACGCATAGAAGAACACAAGAACTCAGTCAGAAAAGAGGAACCAACTTCTTCCCTGGTCCAACACCTTAAAGCCACAGGACATGATATTGACTTTAAAAAGACCAGAACTATCGCCAAAACTGAACACTTTAACAACAGAATAATCAGAGAAGCCATTGAGATAGAAAAACGCCCACACAGCATGAACAAACGAGACGATACCTCCCGCCTACCAGCCATTTGGAAACCCGCCCTTATTGACAAACGAGTCCCTAACACGACGAATGACACCAGACCCACACTCACGAGTGCCACACCTGATGTCACCATCACACATCCACGCAGAAAGCAGACTCAAACCCACACTGATAATGAGCCACGACCAAGGACCAGAAGCCAGACCGCAGCTGCATCATTAGCCACTTTAAACCCCTCCAATCCATACATGAAGCAGACTGACACCCACCATGAAGAGTTCGCACGGCCACAAACACAAAGCCAAACAACAACAACGCAGCTCACCAGCTCAAATCCCCCTGAAACTCAGACTAAGCTGAGCACAACCAAGCCCCCACCCAAACAGAACACACCCCCAGCCAATCAGAGCACAGCCAAGCCCCTAACCAATCAGAACACACCTCCACCCAATCAGAACATAGCCAAGTTCCCACCCAATCAGCTCACACCCCCACTAGCAGTTAAAAGGAAGAGACAGCTGCGATCTCACATTGCTCCTGGAAGCACGAAGCTGAGAACACCAGCCTGAAGATGACGAATGAGACTTTGTCGAAACGTCGCCAAGACACTTCCAATTTTACGTGGGAGAAGACCCGAATAACCAAAGACCTACATACAAACACCCGCGAAAACCTGAGAAAACACACACACATATATATATATATATATATATATATATATATATATATATATATATATATATATATATATATATATATAATATTTATTATATTTATTATATTATATTATATATAATAATATATAATAATATATTATATAATATTAACTGTACACACACACACACACACGTGTGTGTGTGTGTGTGTGTGTGTGTGTTTGTGTGTGTGTGTGTGTACAGTTAATATTTCGGGTTTCTTCCCATGTAATTGTGAACATATCCCTAAAAGGGTAGAAGCGACGTTTCGACAGAATCTCATCTGCCATCATCAGGCTTATGTGAGGGGTCTTTTGCAGTAACTGCCATTACTATTTCAAATCTGGTGCTGGTAGTTTGGGATGGCTCCACCTTTTCATTCTGATTGGTTGGGAGTCCCAGTCTGTGTTTATTGGCTTGGCTTCGGGTGTATGATGGTTTTTCTCCCCCAGGTGGCAGGGCTTCATCTTTGTGGCTGGCTGGAATGTGATTTGGCTGGAACTTGTGGCAATACAGGCCTTTTGATGAACCCTTGATCTATGTTTTATATTTTGTGTTAAGATTCGTCTATCTATGAGAGCTGGTTTCCAAATAGTAGGCAGACAGGAAGTGTCATCACGTTTATTCATGCAATATGGTCTTTTCTTTATTTCAATGGCCTCTCTGATTATTCTGCCATTGAGATGTTCTATTTTTGCAACTGTTTTTGTGCTATTAAAATTAATATTATGTCCTGTTGTATTTATGTGTTGAACTAATGATGATGTCTGTTCTTGTTTTTGTATTGAGTTTTTGTGTTCCTCGATGCGCACACTCATTCTTCTGTTGGTCTGTCCAATATACGTTGATGGGCAGGAAGCACACGGGATTTTGTAAATGCCTTGATCTTCTAATTCTATTTTGTCTTTAGGGTTTCTCAGAATGGACGATATCTTTCTATCTGTGCAAAATATGGTTTTGATGTTGTGTCTATGCAGTACTTTGCTAATTTTATCTGTTGTTCCTTTTATATAGGGCAAGATGGCTTTCCCAATGTTTTGTTCCTCTTGTTTTTTCTTCTGTTTAGGTGTTGCATGCTGGATCATACTGATGATTTTATTTCTACAGAACCCATTTGATGTCAGTACATTAGTTAGCGTATATAATTCTGTTTGTAAATGTGCTTCATCAGCCAGACGTTTAGTTCTTGTGGTTAATGTTTTGGCAACAGAGTTTATTTGTGCTGGATGATGGTGTGAATTGGCGTTGAGATAGCGGTTTGTATGTGTCTTCTTTTGATAGATGGTATGTCCTAAGGTGCCATCAGATTTTTTATAAATTAATACATCGAGGAAAGGTAACTGGTTTTCTGATTCTATCTCCATGGTGAACTTTATTTTGGGATGGAGGCTGTTCAAATATACTAAGAAGTTTTCCAGTTTATCTCTTCCATGCAGCCAGATCACAAAAGTGTCATCAACATATCTGAGCCATAATTTTGGTTTGTTAACAGTTTTTTCTAAAGCATTGGATTCGAAATCTTCCATGAAAAGATTAGTGATGACCGGTGATAATGGTGATCCCATTGGTGTGCCTTCTATTTGTTTATATATCTGTCCTCTGTGTATGAAATATGTGTTGGATAAACAATGTTCTGTTAAATTTGCGATATGTTTCGGTAGTTGATATTTGTTTTTAATTGATGACAGGGCTTCTTTGACAGGTATTTGTGTGAATAGTGATACAACATCGAAGCTTACAAGAAAGTCATTTTCTTTTATGTGTTGCTTTTTTATTATTTGTATGAAATGGTATGAGTTCTGTACATATGAAGCAGCAGATTCTGCATAAGGTTGTAGATGTTTTGCTAAATATTTGGCTAGATTTTTTAATGGTGAGCCTATGGAACTTACTATGGGTCTAAGAGGTATTCCAACTTTGTGTATTTTTGGGAGGCCACACAGTTTTGGACATTTTGATGATTTTTCTCTGGGAATAATTGTTTCTTGGATTTCTTTACTTATAGTACTTGATTTTATCTTTATCCTCGTGGTTTTTTTCTAGATATGTTGTTGGGTCTGTGTTTATGGGTTTATATGTGGCGTCTTGAAGTAAGTCAGACAGTTTCTTTTCATAGTCTGTCTGTCTGACTTACTCCCAACCAATCAGAATGAAAAGGTGGAGCCATCCCAGACTACCAGCACCAGATTTGAAATAGCAATGGCAGTTACTGCAAAAGACCCCTCACATAAGCCTGATGATGGCAGATGAGATTCTGTCGAAACGTCGCTTCTACCCTTTTAGGGATATGTTCACAATTACACGGGAAGAAACCCGAAATATTAACTGTACACACATATATACCTGTGAAAACTTACATAGACAAATATATATATATTCTACCCAAACACACATACACACAAATACATACACACAATTATACCTCGATACTCATTGTTAATTGATTCTGGGAGGTGTGACAAGTACCAAAAACAATGAGTAACAAACAAATTTTTCCCATAAGGAATAATGTAAATAAATTTAATGCATTCCTAAACCAAAAACCTATGATGAGGAAAAAAAAAAAAAGCACAAAAGCAAACAAGATAACCAGGGAAGCTAAGATAAGACCACAAGAGGATGTGCACAGGCCAAAAGCTCCGGCATGACTTTAATTTGTGATCTTTGTTTCTGCTGGAAAGGGTAACAACTCACAAAGAAATTGACACCAACAAGTTCTAGATTGCACGTAGAGTACCAAACAAACAAGTAGCAGGACAAAAATTTTGTGTCAAAATGTGTTGAATACCAAATTCAATGAGTTTCAAAGCAGTTGAGAGAGACACACAGATATAGACACACAGACACACAGACACAGAGAGAGAGAGAGAGAGGGAGGGAGGGAGGGAGGGAGGGAGAGAGAGGGGGGGGGAGACGGAATATATTTGTCTATTTCCCCCTTACTTGTGTGTGTCATTCAAAAGTGCTGAAAGGAAGAATTTATCATAATCTATAGAATAAATGCAGTGATTCAAGAATTTGGGCTTTTAATATTTATTAAAATTTTGAGCCAATAGTTTTTTTAAAAAGTTAGTGTATGTCAACTGTGTAATTTAGTCTGAATTTCTAAGAATGAGAGCAAAGATATGAAGAAAAGGGATTCTGGAACTATAAGTTTGTTTCATGGGAATTTTGTCTTACCTGACTAAACTGACACCAAATTATAATAAATATAACTGCATATAATATATAGCAAATAAATAAACTGTATATAATAAATATAATTGTATAAGAGATATATGTTGTCAGGTCATATCATTGTAACCGAGCTCCTGGTTCTCATTGCTTTTGGTGGCTATAAATTAGCTCTGAATATATAGGCAGCACCATCTGTATCTAAGGAGGCTTTTGAATTATATGGGATTTCTTGTATTCATAGCCATGCTGTTCCTCTTGGTGGGTTTTCCAAAAGCTCATGAAACCTTAACAGTAGTTTCTGTACATGGGAATGTAATGAAACAAAGTTAGGGATCCTAAAGTCCTCTAGATCTTTTGAACCAAATCTCTTGCAATGGGTTCTTGATAGCTGAGCTCAATAGAAACTGAAGTCTGATACATCAAGTGGAATTTGGACAATCAATGTAGAGTTACAACTAGGCAATAAAGAGCTCAGCATCACATTTCAAAAGTCCACTTCAGACAATGGGTTCAAAAACTGGCTATTAATTGAAGTTGCTGGGAAAATAATAAACAGTGGTCCTAACCCTTTCCTGAAACAGGAGTATCATTAAGCAAGTTGTTGTAGGAAAAAAGACTCTTAGTCTACTAATCAGTCTCATCTTGGTTTAGCAGAACATAGTCCATGTACAAAGTAAAACAGGAAAGAGCAGATCCTGGCAGAAGAAAATCAAAGAGTAATTTGCCAACACAACTCATAACATGTTGTTTATGAGTTCAGGGACTCTCTACATTGCCAGCAGCCAATGGAGATGCTTTGCTTTTAACAAGGGCCTTCTGAAGTCCTATGGAGGTCCTTTTGCCTAATACACCAAATGTCAGCAACTGAGTAGATTACAAACACAATTCAATCCTTAGCATGGAAGCTTTGCTGGGATCCTTTGTCACTGGTCTTCCAATCCTGGCATTCTAATCTGAAGGAAGGAAAAGGAAGAAGACGGAAACAGAGAAAGGGAAGGGAAGGGAGCATCAAAAAATGTTTTGGGTTTAGTCTTCTCCATAAGAGTTTATGTGGGATGTGGTGGCTCAGTGGCTAAGATGCTGAGCTTGTCGATAGAAAGGTCGGCAGTTCAGTGGTTTGGATCCCTAGTGCCACGTAATGGGGTGAGCTCCCGTTACTTGTCCCAGCTTCTGCCAACCTAGCAGTTTGAAAGGACCTAGAAAATGCAAATAGAAAAATAGGGACCACCTTTGATGGGAAGGTAACAGCGTTCAGTGCACCTTTGGCATTTAGTCATGCCAGCCACATGACCACAGAGATGTCTTCAGACAGCGCTGGCTCTTTGGCTTTGAAACGGAGATGAGCATCGCCCCCTAGAGTCGGGAACGACTAGCACATGTGTGTAGTACCAAAAGGGCTTTCTCAGGAGGCAACTAGACTTTCTGGTTTTTCTTTGAAGACATTTCACTTCTCATCCAAGAATTTTCTTCAGTTCTGACAGAAGCTTCTTAGATGAGAAGTGAAACATCTTCAAAGAAAAAACAGAAAGTCCAATTTCCTCTTGAAAAAGCACCTTTGGGACAACGATGACCTGGATGACTGAAAATCTCTGTAGACATTGTTATGTAGTAGTTTATAGAATCCATTATAAAACAGTCAGGTAGACTGCTCGTGGCACATCAGGATCAAAGGGCTTCCTGTTCCCTCATGAAGTTATCAGTGAAAAGAAGCAATATTCTGATCCATGATCAACACTTAATTGAAAAAGCAAGATGAGGATGTGTATATTTGTCAAATTACATAAGGTGGCTGATTTTTTTTCTTAATCAAAGGCTCTTTTTTATTGATTCATCAACTGTAAATTGTTTGTAACAATAATAATAACAACAAGAACTGTAATAATGTGCTTAAGGTGCAAGAAACAAAACAAGCTGAACTGAAATCTAAAAGCCCAGGTATCTCCTTTTGTCAGATGAAAGAATCTGAATTCCTGTTGATGCTTCCCTTCTTTTCACACTCTTGCCACTTATTGGATAGTCAATTTGGGAGTCAATGAGACTATTTTAAGGAGGCAATTTGAAAATATTATGCACAGGGACCAATCCAAACTGCCTTGCTCCCACCCGGTAATTATTTATATTGATTTCAGTGAGGTTATTGAACAAAGCCATCAGCATCCAGCTGATTTTCGAAATGGGAGAAAGCACTCTATGGATCTAAACCAGCATACCACTTCAGCATATGAACAGCCTCTGTTCAGATCAATGGAGTCAGGCTCCACTGTTACATTAAAGCATAATCTTTCCATTCAGGTCTTTGTCACTTGCATTGTTAAAACTTTCTTTCCCCAGCTGTGTGAGAGAACTATTTGTATTTGGGAAACCAGGCAATGGCAACGGAACAAGACAAAAGCAACCGCAGAATAAAATGAGCAGAGCCAGGGGTGAGGCTACCAGTCTCACACAATCGGCATCGTCCTCGCTAATAGGTTTCAGAAGGCACTTAGAGTGCCATTCCATCAAACTGCTAACATGAAGCAACAGCTCAGAGAAACCTCTGCTTTCAGCTCTCAATGGTGAGAAAAGAGGTGAGGGAAAAGAGGCCAAAGAAAGAATCCAATGTTAATTTAATGAACAGTAGTTGCCCTGTCTAGATCCTCTGATTGACAGCTCTAACATCCCCTATCTCTGGTCACATTGTCTAGATCCAAGGGTTATTTGTTAGAGCCAAAACATCTGGAGTGGCTCAGGCAGGGGAAGAGATACAATATTTCTTCTATTTTCTGTGTAGCACCTCTGACTGAAGCTCAGCCTATCTATTTGGTGACTAAAAGAAGATGTTTCAATGTACGGTTCATCATTATTTGCCCTTACTGGACAAAGCCTTTCAAAGTCTGGAAGAAATTCTTCTTCTACACTGCTATCTCTTCTGAAACCCATGGCTTTCATTGTGGACTAAAAAAAGTGCCATTTTATGGTATAGTGGGGATGGGTGGTGTGAGTAAGAAGGACAGACTGGCATCGAATTGCTCAGTTGGCATATTCTGCTTTAAATACAATAATGATACATTCACATTTTGGCAAGTTGGAGCGCTCCTCCATGCCTTTATCAGAAGGATCAAAACCAGATCCAGACAGGAAGTGTAAAAGGGGAAGATCTCTTTTACAATATTTTATATTATATTTATATTTATTAAATTTTTATACCGCCCCCTCTCCCGAAGGACTCGGGGCAGTGAACAGCCAAGATTAAAAAACATACAATATAAACATTAAAATACATTTAAAACAAAATTAAATCCAAAATGGCTCCCCAGTTTAAAACGCCTTACCCATAACCCTATAATTAAAACAAATTTAAAATTTCCACATTTAAAAGGGGGAAGATTTAGGCCAGGCCAGCTTGATGAAATAGAAGAGTCTTAAGCGCGCAGCGGAAGGTGTGCAGATCCGGGATCCTCCGTATCTCCGGGGGGAGCTCGTTCTAGATCGTAGGTGCCCCCACAGATAAGGCTCTCCCCCTAGGGGCCAACAGCCGACATTGTTTGGCCGATGGTACCTGGAGGAGCCCCTCTCTATGGGAGCGTACTGGCCGGTGGGAGGCTATTGGTGGTAGCAGGCGGTCCCGTAAATAACCATGGCCCTAAGCCATGGAGCGCTTTAAAACAATCACTGCTAAACAAGCAGAGGTATCACTGAGGGTGGGAGAATCCTGATCCATTAAAAAGCAGCAGTTTGTATAGCCTGAAATTTTATTTTTCTCAGCTGATAAATTCCTCCTATGATTTAGACTCCATTTTTTTTTATCCTCACCAAACAATGGTATTTCTGTCTTTTTAAAAATGTAGATTGGGGAATACTGTGTGCAAACAATAGTTCACATTGGAGTAGTTTTGCTTTAAAATACATTCATTAGAGAAAGCTACATGCAAAAAGGCATTTTCCTTGTCTTCTAACAGAACTTGTTATCACAAGCATCTACGGCAAACCACAATGATACCAAAATGGCAGCATGTGTTAATAATGTCAACACACATTTGCATCCTGATGGCCAATAGAGGTTTGTACAATGTAGCATTTGTGAGACAATACCATTTATTTTCCCCTTGCCACACCCTGGGCATCCATCAATGTTGCTTTCCTTCTCTTCGGAGGAAGGTCTGTTATCTTAACCATTTGTACGATTGATGCACTTGCATGGAGGGATATGGGAGCCTTCCCCTCTCTCCTAAATTTCTGCAAGATTTATACTGTTTGTTAGATAACAGGTTATATTTTTCTGATAAGGCTCAAACTTCAATTAGTTTTTTTGATGATGCAATTTTTCTTAAAAAAACCTATTGTTTGAATTGCATAGCATATTGAATTGGATATAGAGGGAGTCAAATGCAGTGACTCTGCATGGTGACACAGTGATTAGAATGCAGTGTTGCAGGCTAACTCTGCTCACAGCCAGGAGTTTGATCCTGACAAGCTCAAGGTTGACTCAGCTTTCCATCCTTCTGAGGTTAATAAAATGAGGACTCAGATTGTTGGGGACAATATGCTGACATTATAAACTGCTTAGAGAGGGCTATAAAGCACTGTGAAGCGGGATATAAGTCTAAATGCTATTGTTATATATGTCTCATGATCCACATAGTTTCTTGAGCTATGTGAGAATGCACTCATCCATTCTTACCAGTGGTGTAAGATCAGGTTCCAAATAGGATGTTTTTGCTGCTTTCACATTATTACTGAATTCAGGATTTGGGGGAAAGGCAGGGATTTTTCATACAGTTTATGAAGAGGAGAATTCGTTTTGCTAATTGGCTTTTTTTTCTTCACTACTTGGAAGGTATAGAAGGCAGTAGGGAGATGTTGACTCTCCAGAATAAATCAGAAAGGTCTGATTTGATCTTTCATTATATGAGCTGTGGTGGTGCAGTAGTTAGAATGCAGTACTGCAGGCTACTTCTGCTGGCTGCTGGCTGCCTGCAGTTCAACAGTTCGATTCTCACCGGCTCAAGATTGACTCAGACTTCCATCCCTTCTGAGGTCAGTAAAATGAGGACCCAGATTGTTGTGGGCAACATGCTGACTCTATAAACTGTTTAGAAAGGGCTATAAAGCACTGTGAAGCAGTATATAAGTCTAAGTCCTATTGCTATTCATTGCCAACAGATGGAGAAAATAGAAAACACTTATGTTTGGGTTCAGTGGTGAAATCTAAAATTTGTTACTACCGGTTCTGTGGGTGTGGCTTGGTGGGGGAGTAATATGACTGGGTGGGCGTGGCCAATTTTTTTTTTACTTTTAAAACCATTTTTTTCTACAACCTCTTCACAAAGAGGTTGTAAAAAAATGCTTTGAAAAGGCTCTGACGATCCCAGCTGAGTTGCCTGATCGGCAGAGGCTTTTTTTCTTTTAAAAGCCTCTACCGATCAGGCAACTCAGTTGGGATCATCAGAGGCTTTTTTTTTTTACTTTTAAAAGCATTTTTTCAGCCGAAGAGGTTGTAGAAAAAATGCTTTTAAAAATAATTTTAAAAAGCCTCTGATGATTGTGCAGCTCAGCTGGGCATGGGGTGGGGGCGCACAGGGATTTTTGCTACTGGTTCTCCGAACCACCCACCTCCATCGCTACCAGATTGGGCGATTCGGTCCGAACTGGGAGCATTTCACCCCTGTTTGGGTTGCTGGGCCATCAAATGCTAACCAGAGAAATTGGATTGGATAGTGAGTTGGCCCATCATCATGTGAGCAATCAACAAATTAAACTATGTTTAAAAGAAGATTGAATAGAATAAAATTGAATTTCTGTGTGTTATGATTGTAGACCAATACTAGTAGAATGCTCTGTGGATATATATAAACTAAAAGCCAAAGTAGTTCCAGGGTTGGTGGAAGTACTTGTGGCTGTGACTCCTAAGTGGGGGAGTAGCTCCAACAGATCCCAAAAACAATATCAAAGCTCTCTGTCCAGTAGAGTGCAATGCCAGGCTACATGTGTGTGTGTGTGTTTATATATGCATGCCTGTCTCAGATCTTTTTGTAATTTAACAAGTTTGCAATCCTTTATCTACTCAACACATGACTTGTATCTTCTTCATAGGTGGTAGGTAGGTGAGGAAAATCCTGCATGTTAGAGAAAGTTGTGAATGATAGTGAATGCTTTATTTCAGTAGGTTATTCAATCACAGCACATCTTCAAAATACATAATGGAATAATACAAGGAATAACACAGCAAAGACATGGATTGGATTTGAACTGGTCACACATTCCTATTCCTACGCTGTGTTACCCAACCAGAAAGTGAGAAGGAAATAATGGTGACTATATAAATATCTGAACAATTTTCCCCCTAAATCAATTCTAATTGCTTCCCAAATATACATTGGGAAGAATTAATAGGATTATTCTATTTACTCTACTCTATTTATTCTATTTCATGTTCTTACAGTGTACTACGAGCAGGTTGGTTTTCTTGTCTCACTTATGTTCCTCCACCCACTTACTTCATCAATAAAGTTTCCAGTTACTGAGATTAAAAAAAAATGCCCATAATTTTGATAGTTGGACAAACAGGAACATTTTCTAAGCACATCCTTGAGTTCGCTTTTTTAAAAATATAAAGTAAGGTGGCTTGTTTTTGTCCTGCTCCCCACTTTTCCACTTTTTTTTTGGAAGAGCGAGTAATATTGCAGCATACTCAGAAAATGAACTGGCCTTAAGCTAACAAGAATCAGTTATTACTTTTGCTCCCTATGAAATCTTTGTAATTTCAAGAGCAATGGCTCCAATCTGCCTGAGATCTAGGAATATGTCCAGTATTGCCACAAGAAAGATGAAAACAGGTGGATTTACTACTCGATTTTGATTTATCCAGCTGCACTGTCCAAGCTAACAGAGACTCTCAAGCATTCTAGTAAGTGGACCTGCCAAAAAGGTTTGGCCTTTGTTCATGAGCTGCCAACAGGCTGGATCTCTTTATAGAAAATGCCTCGGGACCATCAGCTGCCCCCATGCCCTCAACAGCACCAGGGTTTCATTGGTTTGGAAGAAAATCCACCGCAAGATGAGTTACAGCAAGGAACAATGGAAAACAATATAATCAGGTAAATGCCAGTATTTGTGGGCTATTAACCATCTCTTTGAGCATTAACTATTTGAGGTAGGAGATCAGTCTTGTAAAAAAATTCCCACATCAGGATAGCAACTGAAATGTAACATATCAAACAATAGCATTTAGACTTATAGACCACTTTACGGTGCTTTACATCCCTCTCTAAGCGGTTTACAGAGTCAGCATATTGTCCCCAACAATCTGGGTCCTCATTTTACTGAGCATAGAAGGATGGAAGGTTGAGTCAACCTTGAGCCTGGTGAGATTTGAACTGCCAAATTGCAGTCAGTCGGCAGTCAGCAGAAGTAGCCTGCAGTCCTGCACTCTAACCACTCTGCCACCATGGCTCATGCAGAGTATCACTGTTCAAGAATATAATAACTGTGCTTTACTTCTGAGTTTTCATGACATTCAATGAGCAATCATTCACTCAGTGGTCTGTAGATCCCATGACTTGTCAAATATTAACTAAAATTAAATCTGTTTACCTTCCTCCACCCAATGGTGTTTTCTAGCTTGTGTGTGGGGGTGGGGGTGGGGGGGTTTGTGTGTACAAATACCTCCTCAGCAACTTCCCTAAAAGATTTGGAGGAATCTAAGAACAGATTTCATTTCACCACTACATTAAAAAGATGGTTGTATCTTCTGTCCATGTGATAATAAAGAAGAATGGTGTGGTGTACTACAGTTGTCACTGCATATTGTTCTTGGTAACTTCCTTGCAGATGGTTGGAGCAGAGTAGACAGGTGGACTGATTCTTAACACACGACCCTCCTTGTGAATGAACCACTGAAAATAGAATTGTTACCATGCTATCGATCTAGATTGCTAGCTGGGATTGATGTGGGAGCAATTACAAATGGACACCAGTCATACTACTTGACATAATCAGCAAAGTACAAATTCACACTGATTACAGGGGCTGTTCACGATAGTGTTCTCCAAGCTGGACTTGTAGTGTCTGAACTAGACCAGTGATTCTAATAACACATTTAGGAGTAGGTGGATAAGAATGGTCTTGTAACAATTCAGATCAATGGGGGATAGACGAAAATCAAAGAAAACTTTGAATAAGAGAGCATTATGATTGGGTTAGTCAAGCTTCTTTCATGATAGACTTTGATTAAGGACAAGCTGACTAAAAGAAGGGGAAAAATATTCTTACAATATGAGTTATTCTATATTTGGAGGTCATTAATGCTATATGCTTGGAAAAGGGACAACCTGCTGGGAACTATTTGACTCTCCTTTATAAACTTAAGAACAGCCATAACTGTAGTAGAGGGGGAAATGTCACTCAGAGTCTTTTGATATTTTGCTTTCTATAACATTTATAGAACCTTATTTCTGTACTATATATATGCTCTTATTTTAAAAAAAGAAAATATTGCATAAAGATCATCATACATTTCCTCCTTATTTCTGTTAATTGCCATTTCCCTAATATACACACTTTCTAGACAATTAGCAATAGCAATTGCACTTAGAGTTATATACCACTTCACAGTGCTTCGCAGCCCTCTCTAAGCAGTTTACAGAGTCAGCATATTGCCCCCAACAATGGGTCCTCATTTTACCCACCTCAGAAGGATGGAAGGCTGAGTCAACCTTGAGCCTGGTGGGATTTTGAACTGCCAAATTGCAGGCAGCCGGCAGTCAGCAGAAGTAGCCTGCAGTACTGCACTCTAACCACTGCACCACCGAGGCTCAATTTCCCATAACTAAGTACCCTTTTGGACATTCTTTTCACAACCAAGACATTTTCCTGTGCACTTTCCTCAAATATTCTCACATACATGTATATTTAGAACAAATACCCATAAAATTAAAAGAAATATCCCATGAATGATGCACAGGAACAGGAAATCATCAAAAGGATTCTGCAGAGCCATAAGAAAGAAGAATTCAAAGTGGGAAGCATGCTGCCATATTTATTAGTTTTCATAAGGATTACACATACACACATATAATACTGAAAATCTCTAGCAACATATACTCAGATCAAACTCTAGCATCATATAATCAAACTCTATGTGATGAAATTTGATGGAATGGCTAAAAGTTGCATACTTTCTGTTCATTGAACAAATAAATTAATAATTATTTCATTGTAACACCCTACAGTAGGTCCTATGTAACTTGGTCTAGGAAAATCTGCTAAGAATCAGTTTTATGGTAGGTGGAAGATTTTGCCTTTGTAGAAGAAAGCATGGGCAGGATCAAGGGCAGGAACATAGAACTGAATTAACTCAGAGTAAAAGATTAGTTGCTTCTGTTTGGCTTAAGATGAGTAGTATGGCTAAACAATCTTTTTGCTTCTCCCTTTAATATTTCTGGGTCAAAACTGACTGCTAGTGTTGCCCCACTGACTTCTCTGTGGATGAAAAATTGCAGACGTTATGAAAAGTTTTATCTGATTCTTAGTTATGAGTGAATATTAATGGCTAATGTTCTCAGGGCAAATAATACAAATGAGGTCCTGATTTAATTTATTTAAAAGACTATGGTATGGTATGGTATGGTATGGTATGGTATGGTATGGTATGGTATGGTATGGTATGGTATGGTATGGTATGGTATGGTATGGTATACCATACCGTACCGTACCATACCATACCATACCACAGCAACAATAAAGTATAACAAGAAAAGCATAATATCAACATTAAAAATACATCTCAGAGCTCTCTGCCACCACTGCCACACCCCTATATAATTGTTCAACCCTAGCTGAAATTATTGCAGATATAACACCAGATGCTGTTCAATGACCTTGTCCAATAGTTTCATGTAAATGTTAAAGAGGAACAGTGAGAGACCCAAGACTGAGGCACCACGATCTAAATTTCATCCATGTCTATGTCATGTATGTTCACTTAGTATTTTATTTGATCACATTTTCCAGATACTGTTTTCAAAATGGAAAGAGAATCCATGGTACTTGTCATTACAACTTATCTTAACAAACATATTTTAATGAATCTACCACGTTTCTGGAAAACACACTGCTTTGTATTTGTTTCTATAATGCACATTTCATAAAATGTAGCAATGAGTTATAGTTTTGTACATTACTTTTCTAGCTCCCCTCAAGATATGTAATCTTGATTACATATACCCATCATTTTAAAACACAAAATATTCAGTGCAACATTTATGACATGAGAACCATAGACATTAACTGTTCCCAAATAATTGTGCTGACCATGCCAGGATGAAACTTGAATTCACAGATCCCACTTTTCACTCAGTCTAAAAGAAATAAGTAATGGATCTCCTTTACAATCCTAAAATACTTCCTCCCAGAATCCTAAGGATAACACTGGACAGATTTTACTTTATTAAACTGACAAACTCCATGTAAGGTTTGAGGCAAATGAAGATCTTATTGCTGTAATATTCTCTAATGTTTGTATGTTTTTCCTCCTTCCTTCCTTCCTTCCTTCCTTCCTTCCTTCCTTCCTTCCTTCCTTCCTTCCTTCCTTCCTTCCTCCCTCTTTCTTTTTAAGGATTTTTCTGTATCCTAAGAAATAGTTGGGTTAGTTTCACCCAACTATTAATTTTGTAGTCCTCATCATACTTGTAGTATTTGCTGTAAATGCTAATTGTAGAGACAGGGAACATGGATCAAAGAAAGCAAAGATGTGTTTAGAAACTACACAGCTTTGAAACACAATATTATATAAACTATGTTTATAAACATTATGTACATGTAGTAATAATGGTGGCAGATTAGTCATGGGCCATGATGCTGGTGCTAAGTACTGGTTTAGTGTTAAATACCACAATATATCCTCATAGATAAAACAAACAAATATGCCGACAAAATGTAAGAGTTTAAGTCTAAGAAATGGTGCACCGTTACACATGGTGGGAAATGATCATATGATTAAACCAACAGGATTATGCAAAATAAGTTTCTAATGAAATGTCTGTAATTAATCTTTCTTAGTACTAAAGCTTGCTTCTAATCATTCTTCCTGTGCATAATCTGATTCCACCAAAAGGTAATTCTATTCAAAGCACATGTCTTACAACATCCATCCAATTTGTGGAGACACTACTGTTCCTAATCTCATTATGTATATGCTACAAAGTCCATATCGTTCAGTTCATGTTGGAAGCAAGTTGCTTTGTTTCTCCTAGACTGCTTTGTTCAATTTTTTGTCTATTCCAAATATTGATGAGGCCACAAATAAATCAAAATAAAACTTTTTTTAAATAGGAAGATGGACAGAGCTTGCAGTTAATAAAATGAGAAATTCAGAAAAATAAAATTGTTAAAAATGACCCATTTTCATATTTTACATAGGAATTATCAACAAAATTTGAAAATCTATCTAATGCAGAATTACCTGTTTCCACGCCCTCCATATTCTCACTTTCTATAAAAAATGCCTTTTTAATTTTCCAGTTTCAGAAGTTCTGAAACATATCTATGTAGCACCTTTGGTTGGATGGAGAGGATTCAGATCAAAATATTTTAGAACTGTAGTATTTCTGGAAATAATTGTGTCAATTAGAAAGTTACGAAACACAATGTCTAATAAAAGAATATTTAATCCCTTCCCCCAGGCTGAATTGACTTTATGGAGAAATCTAACTTTAAAAATTGGGGGAAAAATGGATGGAAGCAGTGATGTTGACTTTGGACCAACTGAAGAAAATAAATTTTTAACATGTGGTGCATTAAGAGTAATTTATCAGATGTAACCCAATGGCAAAATAAACCCAGAAATTAGTGGATTGTGATTTCACTGAACTAGGGCTGCATAAAAATCTTGGTTTACATAGGAAGAACCTGGCTAAAGAGAAATACATACATACAAACATATATACATATATACATATAACTGGTTTGCATAGGTATTTATTATAATAAATGAATTTGATATGCAGATGCTAAGGAATAAGTGGAATAAAGAATTAAAGGTCCTTATGTTTGTGGAGATTCTCAGTCATCCAGGTCATGGTTGTCCCAAAGGTGCTTTTTTCAAGAGGCAATCTGGATTTTCTGGTTTTTCTTTCATATGATAACAAACCCATCAGGACTAGATTCAGAACTCCACCTGTGTTTAAAAGACAAAGGCCACTCTTTTGAAGATAGCAAAATCCACATTTTGGACAGAGAGGACGGCTGGTTTGAAAAAGGGGTCAAAGAGGCCATCTATGTCAAAATTGTGCAGCCCTCTCTCAACAGAGGGGGAAGGATATGACATCATCTATCCCCAGTCTACAGCATGGTCCTTTCAGCAGTTCTAAGAAGGCTCCACATCAGTGGTGGGTTTCTAATTTTTTTACTATCAGTTCTGTGGGTGTGGCTTGGCTTGGTGGGCATGGCAGGGGAAAGATACTGTAAAATCTCCATTCCCTCCCCACTCCAGGGAAAGGTTACTGCAAAATCCCCATTTCCTTCCAATCAGCTGGGACTCGGGAGGCATAGAATAGATGGAGATGGGGCCAGTCAGAGGTGGCATTTACCGGTTCTCCGAACTATTCAAAATTTCCATTACTGGTTTTCCAGAACTGGTGAGAACCTGCTGAAACCCACCTCTGCTCCACATCCATTTGCACTACTCAGGTGACCCTGATGACACAGATAAACCTCCAGGTGGCCTCAACAACTCTGTAAAAGGAACACAAGTGACTAGCTGTCTGCAAGGAGTATAAATGCTTCCATTCCCCACCACCCAATCAGAACTGAAGAAGCTTCTTGGATGAGAAGTGAAATGTCTTCAAAACAAAAACCAGAAAGTCCAGTTGACCTTTGAAAAAAGCACCATTGGGATATAGGTCCTTTATTGCCTAGACAATAGGAAAGTATCTTGGACCATATTTTTCTGGCTCCATGTCCAACGTTCCTGATGTCTCTATCACTCCACTGATCAAACCTGGCTTCTATACACATTTGCTTAGGAAATCTGTTCCAGTCCTTGTGAACAGTTAATTCGCAGTCCTTGTGAATACCAATGGAGAAGAAAAATAACAGCTCTGAAAAGAAACTAGCATGGCTGCATAAAGAACTCTCTGACAAATTGAAAGACAAAAAGGACAAGTATAAAAAGTGGAAAGAGGGGCAAATAAATAAAGCAGAATATCAGCAAATAGCTCGAGCCTGTAAAGATGAAGTGAGGAAAGCTAAGGCTCACAATGAACAAAGGCTTGCGACAAAAGTAAAATATAACAAACAAACAAAAAACTTCTTCCAACATGTTAAAAACAAGAAAAAAATCAAGGAAACAATTGGTCCATTGCTGGAAGAAAGTGGCAAGAAGGTGACAAGCAATAGTGAGAAAGCAGAACTACTTAACTCTTTTTTTGCATCTGTCTTTACACAAAAGGAAAAAAACAATCCAACCTATCAAAAACAGTGCCACAAAAAACAGATTAGGAACACAAGTTAAAATAGGGAAGAAAATGGTAAGTAAGCACCTGTCTGCCCTAGATGAATTCAAATCACCAGGACTAGATTGATTACACCCCAAGGTTCTGAAGAAACTGGCAGACGAGATCTCAGAACCACTGAACTATATCTTTCAAAGATCCTGGAGCATAGGGGAACTGCCAGAGGACTGGAAAAGAGCTGATATAGTTCCCATCTTCAAAAAAGGAACAAAAAATAGATACACGAAACAACAGACCTATCAGCCTGACC
Organism: Pantherophis guttatus; assembly: GCF_059756535.1. Taxonomy (NCBI): domain Eukaryota; kingdom Metazoa; phylum Chordata; class Lepidosauria; order Squamata; family Colubridae; genus Pantherophis; species Pantherophis guttatus. The sequence goes on from NC_142063.1 coordinate 160,556,216, forward strand.
TCAATACCAGGGAAGATTTTGGAAAAGATAATCAAGTAACGAATCAGTGAACACCTAAAAGCAAACAAAGTAATAACCAAAAGCCAATATGGGTTTGTCAAAACAGATCATGCCAGACTAATCTTATTACATTCTTTGACAAAGTGACAAAATTAGTGGACCAGAGGAATACTGTCGATATAATTTACTTGGACTTCAGTAAGGCATTTGATAAAGTAGACCATAACCTACTACTAGATAAAGTAGAAAAATGTGGGTTAGATAGCATCACCACTAGATGGATTCACAACTGGCTGACCAACTGCACTAAATGTGTAGTCCTCGATGGAACTGCATCTACATGGAGGGACGTATTCAGTGGAGTACCCCAAGGCTCTGTTTTAGGCCCAGTACTCTTCAACATCTTCTTCAATGACTTGGATGAGGTGATAGAACCCATCAAATTTGCAGATGACATCAAGCTTGCAGGAATAACCAACACTCCAGAAGATAGGCTCAAGATACAGAAGGATTTTTGAAGAATTCTCAGAGCAACTCTTGAGTAGCAAGGGTGTGTACATGAAAAGTGATTGAGAGTAGTTAGGAAATAACACAGCCAACACAGAGATACACTGAGTTGTGTTTACTTTCAGGAAATAGTAATAAGGCACAGTCCAATAAACAGTCCAAGTCATTCACATATAAAGCAGTAGATGGTTAAACAATAGTCCAGGGATAATCCAATAACAAAGTCTTCTTACCAGTCGTTGTTGTCATACACGATAAACAGTTCTTCTATATTTGCAAACAGTAGCAAACACAGCAAACAGCAAAGATATTAGCAAAGAGAAGCAAAGAGAAACAAACCAGGTTTCTATCTTCCTTTTAAGGACATTGGCTACAGAGCTAACCAATCAGGACACAGTATGATGCAATACAGCAACACAGCAGTCTTAAAGCTATATTTATGGTTTATATATTGCCAACCCAACAAGTTAGGTAAAACCATTTCCTAACAAGGATCTTGATAGACTTGAACATTGGGCACTATCTAACAAAATGAAATTCAATGGAGAAAAAAGTAAAGTTCTACATTTAGGCAAGAAAAACAAAATGCACAGGTACATTATACGTGGTACCTCGCTCAATAGGAGTAACTGTGAGAGGGATCTTGGAGTCCTAGTGGACAACCATTTAAATATAAGTCAGCAATATGCAGCAGCTGCCAAAAAGCTCAACACAGTTCTAGGCTGCATAAACAGAGGGATAGAATCAAGATCACGTGAAGTGTTAATACCATTTTATAATGCCTTGGTAAGACCACATTTGGAATACTGCCTTCAGTTTTGGTCGCCACGATGTAAAAAAAAGATGTGGAGACTCTAGAAAGAGTGCAGAGAAGAGCAACAAAGGTGATTAGGGGACTGCAGGCTAAAACATGAAGAATGGTTGCAGGAACTGGGTATGCCTAGTTTAATGAAAAGAAGGACTAGGGGAGACATGATAGCAATGTTCCAATATCAGGGGCTGCCACAAAGAAGAGGGAGTCAAGCTATTTTCCAAAGCACCTGAGGGCATGACAAGAAGCAATGAGTGGAAACTAATCAAGGAGAGAAGCAACCTAGAACTAAGGAGAAATTTCCTGAGAGTTAGAACAATTAATCAGTAGAACAACTTGCCTCCAGATGTTGTGAATGCTCCAACACTGGAAGTTTTTAAGAAGAAGTTGGATAACCATTTGTCTGAAGTTGTGTAGGGTTTCCTGCCTAGGCAGGGGGTTGGACTAGAAGACCTCCAAAGTCCCTTCCAACTCTGTTATTCTAATATTCTAGTTCTAGTTCTTCTTCCAGGGCCTTTCAGCTTAATTTGGCAAGCTCAGGGACAAGAAGGGAGGTGTAGCTCAAAACTCTTACATGCATTTGTGTATTCTGCTGACTATAATATTTGAATAGATTGACTGTAACTTTGTAGGAATATTGATGAGGGCATCTCCTGAAGTGTTTTGCTAGATATTTAGTGTTGATATTACATGTTCTTAATGTATTACGAATTCTTTTAATACTAATCTTCCTGATAACTGAAACTGTATTGTTCTACCTTGGCAAATCTCTTCAGGATGTCCTCAAAATGAGGGACTCTTATTTCTTCAAAGAGAAAGCTGTCACCTAAGGCGGGAAAATCCTTTGTCAAATACAGTATGCAGTTCTATACATATTTTATATTCAGTGGAGTAATGCTTACCCTATAATACAGGCAGTTGTAATTAATTCAGTGTTATTATCAAAACTGTGCGGTGTGATCAAAGATGATAAATGATTATGACTGTTCATCTTTTTAATGTTATTGTTCAATATAAGGCATAGACAAAGGCATAAGCTGTATAGATGGTAAAATATAGACAAAGGGTAACAAAGCTTCTCATAAACCAAAGCATTACTAACTATTAATTCTACATTCATTCATTCAAGTTAATATATTTGTTACTGTCTAATGAATGGCAGGTAAGGCTGAATTTGCTCATGAGCTGTTCCATCAACTATTTACCGATCAGTGGTGAAATCCAATTTTTTTTACTACTGATTCTGTGGGCGTGGCTTGGTGGGCATGGTGTGGCTTGGTGGGCGTAGCAGGGGAAGGGTACTGTAAAATCTCCATTCCCTCCCCACTCCAGGGGAAAGATACTGCAAAATCTCCATTCTCACCCCATTCCAGGGGAAATATACTTCAAAATCTCCATTCCCACCCCACTCCTGGGGAAGGATACTGCAAAATCTCCATTCCCACCCCACTCCAGGGGAAGGATACTGCAAAATCTCCATTCTCACCCCACTCCTGGGGCCAGCCAGAGGTGGTATTTGCCGGTTCTCCAAACTGCTCAAAATTTCCACTACCAGTTCTCCAGAGCCTGTCAGAACCTGCTGGATTTCACTCCTCCCCTTGATCCCTAAAGGTAGAACCAAGAATATCTCTTATGGCATATGATACAGATAATCCTTGATTTATGATCATAATCGTGCCCAAAATTTCTGTTGCCAAACAAGAGAGCTGTTAAGTGAATTTTGCTCCATGTTACGATTGTTTCTTGCTACAGTTGTTAAGTGAATCATTGCGGTTGTTAATTTAGTAACATGGAAGCCAGTAATCTGGCTTCCCCATTGCCTTTGCTTGTCAGAAGGTTGCAAAAGGTGATCACATGACCCAGGGACAGTGCAGCCTTCATAAATATATGCCAGTTGCCGAGCATCTGAATTTTTGAACACGTGACCACAGGGATGCTGCAATGCTCATAAGTGTGAAAAGCAGCCATAAGTCACTTTTTTCAGTGCCTTTGTAACTTCGAACAGTCATTAAATGAATTGTTATAAATTGAGGACTACCTGAATTTATTTTCTGTCCATGTAAGGCTTTTTTTTTTTTTTACTTCAGATGACTTCTGTTCTGCCCCAGCTCCAGATTTCCGAGGATATTGTCACACACCAATGGTCCTTATCATATTTATTAAGTAGCAAGAATAAACAAGACCGGCAAAGGTTGGCAACCAGCCCAGAAAACAAGATATGATAAACCAAAATACTCTGATAATAAATACGAGTTGTTTCCAGCAAGAAAGCGCTAGCTGCATGCAACTTAAATAGGCTAAGGGAGTGGCCAATTATCCTCAAACCCTACTCTTGAGTAGACCTCCTCCTCCTGAGTAGCCACTCTTGCCTTTTGGCAGCTCTGCGTGCTTGTGCATTGAGAAGAGGCTCCTCCACTTCGCTCTCTCCACTTGAAGGAGCCTCTGAAGGTTCTGAAGGCCCAGGCTGAGTCTCTACCTCTGGCACCACATCCTCTTCAGCCTCCTCGCTGTCCAACGTGAGCGCTGGCTGCGCAGGCTGCTGGCGTGACACACCAGCCTCCTCTTCATTGGGATCAGCCATGATCCGCGCAGGCCGCTGGCGGGCCACAACAAATTCCTTTTGGTTCTGTGTGAGCTGGTCAACACATTTCAAAGAACATTTTTTTTCCTCCTCAAAAAAAAAAACAACCTTTGAATAATGTCAAGTGCTTGTCTTGGTCATTTCGACCTTTTTTAGAAGAAAGCTGTTACTTTTTCCCATCAGTACCCATGATTAACTCACAGAGAAGACTTATTTTCTGAAGTAGAAAGAGCAGAGAAGCAAAGTGATTATGTAACACCGGAGTTCTTGATTTTAAGGAGAACTTAGAGCTGTAACTGAATGTGCATCTTTCACTTCAAGAAAGTGTATTTTAATACTCAAAGTAACAAGTAGGCTTCTGTGGCAGGAGAAGCTAATGGGGAAAATGTTCATTAAAAGCTTAATTGGAATTGATTCAAGCAAGTAAAATGGATGGTTAATGTGGCTTCCAAAAGGCTTAGTGGAGTTCTGAGAAAAGCAAAAAAGTATCAGAAGTGGAAAAATGAACAGGACTTCAAGTAAAAAAAAAAAAAAGATAATCTGGAAATGTAGAAGTGTCAGAAAGGCTGAAGTTCAGAATAAATGGGTCCCTGAAAGATGGGCAAAGTAAAGAAAAAAATGCTCAAATATAAAAAAATGAACAGTATACTGGCTGCTAAATTAAAATTCCATCCTTTCAAAGGTAGGTGAAATGAGGACCCAGATTGTGGGGGCAATAAGCTGACTTTGTATAAATATACAAAAGTATGAAGGCTATTGCTTAACGCATTGCAAGCCGCCCTGAGTCTCCGGAGAAGGGCGGCATATAAATTAAAAGGAAATTAAAAGGAAAAATGGCATTCTTATAGGTGGCAATGAAAAGGCAAAATAACTTAACTCATATTTTCCCTGGGAGAGAAAAGCATGGATTCTATGAAAAGTCAAATTAAGAGGCAGGACTGAAGCATGAAAGTAATAACAGTAATCATGGAAGATTGACTTTAAATATGCATGTGCAGATGGATTGTGTTGTAAGGGACTGAAAAAACCTGTGATGTTCTAGTCCAGGGGTGTCAAACTCGATTTCATTGAGGGCCACATCAAGGTTGTGTTTGACTTCAGGGGACCTGAGTGGGCATGGCCAGGGTGGGTGTGGCCAGCTAGACATCACTCATGTCAGGGTGCCTGTGGTGGCCCAAGCGCTCTGCCAGTGAAAATGGGTTCCCAAGCTCCATTTTCAGTTGTGATGGTCTCCTGCAACCCTCTGCCAGTGAAACCGGAGCTTGAGAGGGCTGCATGCAGCCCTCCCCAGCTCTATTTTTGCTGGCAGAGGCATCACAGGCCAGTCCTTCACTGTTTCCAGGGTGGACCCGTGGACCAGATCTAAGCGCCCCACAGGACAGATCTGGGCCATGTATTTTCGGAAAAACATGGTACCTGAAAAGATTCCAGAACAGCTTCTTACAAACTTGAGTACAAATCAGCTGTGTAATGTAACTTAAAAAAAAAAAAGGTAAATGCAGCACAACCAATGTGTTTCCAATCACAGGGCCAGATCAATTGTGGATAGAGTGTCTACTTCAGGGCACATCCTAAAGAAGTATTGGACTATCTTGAATAGAGGATTTGATACTAGGTCCAATGAAGAAAGATGGAAAGTATTAGGAGTATGTAGCTTGGGAAAGAAGGCTGAAAGGGAACAGAGATCCATGTCGTCCAAAAGAAAGCTATGTCCCATTCTGTATCACACTGAATTATGGAATAAAGAATAAGATGGGTTCCCAATGAATGTTAGAATATTGTTAAATGTCAGGAAAAGCTTTGTAATAATAATAATACCTATTTGATACCAGTTTCCCAGAGAAATGGTGGGCTGGACACTCTTCACAGGTTGCATTCAATCAAAGTTGAACTAACATCTGTCATTGATCCTTAATGTGTATTTCTGAATGGAGCAGACAATTGGATCCAAAACCTAAATAACTCCTTCCCACTCTATCATTCTATTATCATTTTGTTACAATGGTATCAATGGTAGAACTTTTCATGAAATGCAGACACCCAAAGCCTTAAAATCTACAAAGTGAAGGCAGACTAGGCATAATGTGAAATGGCTTTCCTGAGGAGAGAGTCCCTTCTTTATTGAAATTTATCCCTGCATTTTAGTACGGCTTGAACTGCACCCATCTCCACAGCTTCAGGTCTTAGAAATAAGATACCCTGGATATGTTCCCAGAAGGATGTATCATAGGAAAGAAAGAGGAGTAACAATAGGAACTCAGCTCCCCTTGTACAGAATATTTTGTTAATGAAAAGAAGCAGGATAATGAAGTAGTGAGATACACCACCTGTTCCTTGCAGGCAGGAAGAAAAATGTTAAAACAACCCTCTGCTATTTTAACTTGTAAACAGTGGGAATTTTAATGTGATGCCAGATTATGAAGACAGGAAAAGCATGAACATATTGTAGCACCTTCCTAAAACTATAAAACTAAAATCAGAGAAGGGAACATCTGTTACTCTTCTGGTGATAGCTTAACTATCTGCCTGGTGAAACTCTTGCACCTGAGAACAGTTATCCTTAGAGAAAGACAGACTGTAGGAAGGTAGGAAGGGATCTGACAGTAAGGCACTATATGTTTGACTTGCTACGTTCATGTAATTGGAGAATAGGAGCTGAATTAATAGTGTTGTTCTCAGGACTTTTTGTAATAGACTGAGAACCGTTGGCAGGCCCAACTCAGAAAGATTTGGGTTTTAAAACTCTGCAGATTTTGTCTCGTCTTCTGCTTCTTCCCTTGAGAAGTGACAAGGAGTAAGTGGCTCCTAATGTTGTATCACAAGGTGACCGTGTCAATTTGGCCTTTTCTGTACAGGTAATGTTCAATTTATGACCACAATTGGGACCAGAACTTCCACTGCTAAGGGAGACAGATGTTAATTGAGTCATGCCCAATTTTACATCCTTTTTGTTGCAGCTGTTAAGTGAATTATGTGGTTCTTAAGCAAATTCAGCTTTCTCAATTGACTTTGCTTGTCGGAAGCCAGCTGGGAGAGTGACAAATGGTGATCATATGACCCCAGGACATTGCAACTGTCATAAATGCCAGTGGTCAAGCAGCCAAATTTTGATCCTGTAACCATGCGGATGCTGCAATGCTTGTAAGTGTGAGGACTAGTCAAAAATCACATTTTTCAGCACCATCATAACTTCAAACACTTGCTAAACAAATGGTCATAAACCAAGGACTACCTATATGTGTGTATTTGTGACATTACATAACAGAATAACAAAGTTGGAAGGGACCTTGGAGGTCTTCTAGTCCAACCCCCTGCTTAGGCAGGAAATCCTACACCACTTCAGACAAATGGTTATCTAATCTCTTCTTAAAAATTTCCAGTGTTGGAGCATTCACAACTCCTGGAGACAAGTTGTTCCACTGATTAATTGTTCTAACTGTCAGGAAATTTCTCCTTAGTTCTAGGTTTCTTCTCTCCTTGATTAGTTTCCACCCATTGCTTCTTGTCATGCCCTCAGGTGCTTTGGAGAATAGCTTGACTCCCTCTTCTTTGTGGCAGCCCCTGAGATATTGGAACACTGCTATAATGTCTCCCCTAGTCCTTCTTTTCATTAAACTAGATATACCCAATTCCTGCAACCATTCTTCATATGTTTTAGCCCCCAGTCCCCTAATCATCTTTGTTGAACTTCTTTGCACTCTTTCTAGAGTCTCCACATTTTTTTTTACATCATGATGACCAAAACTGGATGGAGTATTCCAAGTGTGGCCTTACCAAGGCATTGTAAAGTGGTATTAACACTTCACGTGTAGAGAAGGGAAGACAGCTGCAAAACAAGTATTGCATTGAAGTAAGCCAGTCATTCTGAAATAAAATAAAATCACAATCTCAGGCAAACTTACCCTGAATGTATTATTGCTATTTTTGGTTTATAGTTATATGGTAGAGGGCCGCTACCTTCCTCTACCTTCGCCTACCCTCTCAGTCTCCCCCACTTACAGCCAGCAGCTCCTCCCAGCAGCCTCTGGGAAGTTCAGATGCAATGGAGGCAGGCTCAGTCTACCTTTGTCTTCTGTACCCCCTATCCAGTGGTGGGATTCAGTCAGTTCGCACCACTTCGGGAGAACCGGTTGTTAACTTTCTGAATAGTTTGGAGAATGGGTTGTTGGGAGAAATCATTAGGGCAGAGAACTGGTTGTTAAATTATTTGAATCCCACCACTGCCGCTATCAGTCTCCCATAGGGGCAGAGCTTGCCTCACAATGCTCATTTTGTCAGAAGGACAAAACTATCAGCTTCTGCTGATGCCTCTGAGAATAGCTAGAGCATTGGCAGAAGAGTTTTCATGCTTTCTTCTATTCTAAATCTTTTTTTATATAGGTTTCAAGAAGGAATCTTTTTGGAAAAGTTGACACCAGGACCATGGTTACTCAGCAAAGTCTCTTTAAAAGTTCAGGCATCCGAATAAAGCATGAGTAAAATGTTTGGATAAGGCTGTTGATCCCCCCCACAACTTTTTCTCTCCTAAACCCCCCCAACCCAAACCTCCAGTTTGGTGTATGAATTTTATATCATCTGTTGCTTAGTGATGAAAGTCTCTGGATAATTTCTGCTTCTCACTGCCAAAAAAATATATAATTGGAAAAGAATACACACACACACACACACACACACACACACACATCCACATCCACATCCACACACACAAACGCACACACTCATTCTAAACTTTTTGCAATATTTATTTTTGTCATATAAATTATGTGAAGTTGAATTATGTTGTATTTGAAACACATTGCTAGGTTGTGATCAAACAGCAAAAAAAATATTTTGACCCATGTTGGATTTGGGAGAGCCCTATGTTTTAATCAGCAATATGTTCTGGATTTATGCTAATAGCAAAACTGGTGAAAAATGTAGTGAGAAACACTGCAAAGAAAATATTGAAGCATTTCTATTTTATAATACTTATGCAAAAAGTAAAAACCCCCAAAGATAATTCCCTCAGGTCTCTGACAGGAAGGAGTGATAGGGAATATATTAAGTATGTATTATGAAATTCCCTTTTTCCTCCTATGGGCTGTCTGTAGTCTCTACAGGGAGTTTAAGGATTCTATGCAGAGTAGTATTTTAGTAGCATCTAGAGAACCCAAGATTGAGGAAGACAAATTCCATTTATAAGGCTTAAAAGAGATTCATCCCCCCAACACACACACGGAAGCGTCCCCTTTGTAGTGCTCAATTTCCCCTCCTTTTCAATTTTAGCATGTCCATCCCAACTAAAACCAAACCTAGCAATTTTCTTCTTCTCCCAGATGTATGTATATGTGAGTGACCCCTTTAGATATATATACGTATAAATATATATATCTATGATATCAGGGGTGAGTTCTAAATTTTTTTACTACCGGTTCTGTGGGCATGGCACCGGTCTACTCATTTGTTTTTGGAGGCACCGGTCTACCACCACACTGCCTTTTAACACTGATCAGCTGTAGGGCGGCCCTTTGAAGCCCTGCGGCAAGAGTTTAAACAGCTTTTTCCTTCTAGCCGATCAGCTGGGACTCAGGAGGCAGCAATAGATTGGGGGTGGGGCCAAATAAAAGTTAAGAATAATGCGGGGGGCAGGGGGCGGGGGGGCAGAACCGGTTCGGTGACATCATATCGTCCGGGCCAAACCGGGAGGAACCCACCACTGGTATGCACTTGCTAGAAATCAGGCTCAAAAGCAAAAGCTGGCAAGTCAAGAACAACAATAATAACAAAGCAAAACATCCTTGATTAAAATTGTCTGTGAGATCCCTATTTATAACATAATTTAATTCCCCCAGCAGTGTGTTCTTGTTCTTTCCCAACTCTCACAAATTACAAATCACATAAAAACAGCACAGTGTAGACATAAGTATTGTTCTCTTTCCTTCCATCAAAATCACCAAAAAGAAAATGAAGCAGCAGCAGGAGATTAAGGAAGATGGAGACAGAGATGAAGGAAAGGGAAAGATGGGATCTAAATTATCTGTGGTGAAGGTAAGAGGTAATAGGACAGGAAAGGAAATGAAAGACAGGGAAACCTAGGTAAACAACTCCTCCAAAGATATCCACCATTCTGGCTGCTTTATTTTAGATTTTTATTATTATTTTTTTATAAGTAACTCAAGGTTAGGGTTAGGGTTAGTCCTCCTCCCATTTTCCTCACACAAACAACTCTCTGAGGTGGGTTGGGCTGGGAGAAAGTGACTGGCCCAAAGTCACCCAGATGGTTTTCATGTCTAAGGCAGAACTAGAACTCATGGTCTCCTGTTTTCTGGTCTGGTGCCTTATCCAGTAGACATAAAAATTTATATTATGATGTTGCATCACCAGCTCTGCTACTGATTAGTTTAAACTCACCCCACTTTGAATTCTGCTGAAACCCTTCCCCAAATATAGATCATCATTCAAATCTGCAGGGGATTCTCAGGAGCAATGGCTGCAATCAGTGGTTCTCAACATTTTCTTCCCCACGGGGGTCCTTTAAATACCTTTTGTGGCCATGGACCATCGCCATGGACTCCCAAGCATTAACTCAAGATTTAAATCATAATAATGTAGAAATTTTAAATTTGTTTTAATTACAGGGTTATGGGTAAGGCGTTTTAAATTGGGGAGCCATTTTGGATTTAATTTTCTTTTAAATGTATTTTAATGTTTATATTGTATGTTTTTTAATCTTGGCTGTTCACCGCCCCGAGTCCTTCGGGAGAGGGGGCGGTATAAAAATTAAATAAATAAATAAATAAATAAATAAATAAATAAATAATATTTCTTCAAGCCTTCACAGACTGCCTGTGATGGCATTGGGGCCCCCAGGTGTCTGTGGACCATGAACCACTGCCTGCAATTATTTGTTCCTGTATTCTATTGGCTTCAAAGCCTGTTTTTGTCAGAAAATATAAGGCACCTCCTTGGCCTATTTTATAGGTTATTATTAAGGAATAATAATAATTTGTACTAGTACATATGGTGCATATTTTTTTCCTCTGTAGAAAATTTTTCTTCTTTAATGAAGCATTTATAGCAATTGCAATTCATCCAAAATTAAGCAAAATGTCATTTAATTCCATTCATCACTGCCTGAATGGCTAATTCTAAAACTACATAATAATTATAGGCCACAGTCACTTTGTGGAGAGGAAGGTTGCATGAGGGAGATTTAAACTTAGCTAGCCTCTCCACTCCTGATTTAAATTAACTACATTTGTGTACTAGCATATACATTTGACAAATACTTTTATTCACCACACCTTATCTAGAGTTCATTAACCTTTCTGAAGGACAGGGCACCATGATGCAATTCTGAATCCTGGTATAAGCATAAAAATAAACCAATAAGCAAATATATAACCTAAATTCTGCAAGCTCAGGAGATTGTGTGAGATTTTGCTGTTTAAAATGTTGTGTCATTTGACAATCTTACTAGATTTTATATATAAATATATATATGATATCAGGGGTGGGTTCTAAAATTTTTTACTACTGGTTCTGTGGGTGTGGCTTATTTTGTGGGTGTGGCTTGATGGTCATGTGACAATTCTTTAGGATTTAGCAGAGGTACTGGTCTACCAGGCTTTTAACTGCTTGCAGAGCTGTACCGGTCTACTCATTTATTTTTGGAGGCATCTGTCTACTCATTTGTTTTTGGAGGCACTGGTCTACCCATTTATTTTTGCAGGCACCTGTCTACTCATTTTTTTTTGGAGGCACCAGTCTACCACCACACTGCCTTTTAACACTGATCAGCTGTAGGGTGGCCCTTTGAAGCCCCGCGGCAAGAGTTTAAACAGCTTTTTCCTTCTAGCCAATCAGCTGGGACTCAGGAGACAGCAATAGATTGGGGGTGGGGCCAAACAAAAGGTAAGAATTACACGGGGGTGGGGGGTGGGGGGCGGGGGGCAGAACCGGTTTGGTGATGTCATATAGTCACCGCTACTGGCTCGGCGGAACCGGGCGCAACTGGGAGGAACCCACCACTGTATGATATGTTTTATATATAGTATATATAATTATTCTATATTAATTTGATTAACTTATGTATTTAATTTGAACACCCTTCATGGAATCACATATAGCTTGGTATCTCTAAATGCTTTGTTGTCTTGCCTTGCTTCCTAAACACATTAACACAGACCATATATTTGAAAAGCAAAACAAAAAAGAATTTCTACTGCAAAGGTAAGGCATACCCTGTAGGCTGTGAGTATTTCACACCAGAGGATCAAACTTTATACTTTCCTGGTCCCAATAATTATGTGGATTGTGGATTATGTGGATTGTGGATTGTGGCTCTGAAACCAATCCATTCCCTAAACTATTAAGAAATGTATAGAGGAAGCTATGCTGGGTTCTAGGGATTACTGGTGATGGCTGATGATGAGTAGGAGAGTTAAATGGACTTTGTGATGAGTCTAGATATTAAAAGCCAGCCAGCAACTGTCTCAGTCAGAATGAGGGGAAATAAAAAAGGTGAATGAGCAGAGTATAGAGTATCTGTGTGTGGCTGAGAATCCAATGAATTTCTCTGTGATGCCTACCGTTGTATATCTGAGCCCATCTGTGTCTACAGATTAAAAAATGCCTAAAGATAGTTTCATATCTTTTCATGTCTGCACTCTAATTAATTGATGGGTGCCCCTGCCTCTGAGCTTTCGGAAGCTGAGACAAATTTTCTTCCTGACAAACCAATTCTGGAATATTTAGGACAAAATGTTTCTGCCTCCTATGACACTGTTCGTTGCTTGATTTTGTGGATTGTCAAAGACCATCAAAGTTAGCTCCTATGAAATGACATTAAGTCCGCTGCTTTCCAAGTCTAGGAAGGGCCCTTGCCTATTTTGCTATATCCTCTGTCATTAGGAAGATTATAAATAAGTCAGTCAATTGAGCCAGGCAGATATTCAATTTGATAGGATTCCAATCATGTCCATCAGACAGGAAGGTGGACAGATATTTAGTGTTGGAAGACTGCAACCACAGCAGCAACTGTTGCTGAATCATAGGCCAGAAGAAATATTGGAGCTGCTGATCATATTCTGTTCGATTGGCCATGCTAGCTGATTGATTGCCAGGTACAATTAGGCCAGTTTGAGTTAAACCTGGTTCTAATATTAAAACAAGACCCTGGCAACTTCATACATAGTCAAAAGGGTGTCTTGGAGCAGTTTTCCTCTTATAGAATGAATAGGACTAGGCTGGTCTTGTTGTCAGACTTCATCCAAGGTCTTCTCACGTAGGACAGTGTTGCCTTTCCTTTCTTCCTGTACATCCGTTCTCCATTCCAGTGCCTCAATATAATCCTTCAGTTTTCTGCAATTAGGGAAGGCCAGTCTTGTCTCCTCCACAAGAGATTTGGTGTCTGCTCAATTTACTGATGCAAAAGTGTGTGCAGAAGCTTATTTTTGACGCTTTAATAAAAATTGCTGTATGAAGTTGCAAACTTCAGTGACTCTGGGGATTAGATGCATTTATTGAGAAATGCGGAAATGTGTTCTGCAAGTAACCATGGTTTGGGATTAAAAAAAAGACGATATTTAAAAAGTTGCTTGAGTTATGATATTTCAGAGAGCTAAGTTTTGTTTTTTATAACAGGGTTTTTTTTAAAAAGGAATCCATGCACCTCAAACTGCAGCTGTTTACATTAGAAGCCTTAAGAAGTTAGATACATCTTTTTCAGGGTGTCAAACATAGTTTTTGTTTTCAAGAGGCTGCAATTCGATAGATAGCAGAAAAAAACAGATAAGGGAAGTTGCTGTTAAACCAAAGCAAGGGTTTCAGATGTGTTAGGTTGCCTTCAGTCCCAAGGTTTCAACAAAGCACAACAACATCTCAATCTTGTGATTTTGATTTATTCTTTTTTAAAAAAACATTCTTAAGTTTAAGACACAAAGATGCAAATGAAGTAAGAGGCACAATGAGAATGATGGTTGTCCTTACAATGAAACAATCCATAAGCTTGCTAGGGAGGCATCAGGCTTGAGACAATCATTTCCAAATGGAAGTAGACATACATTACTGTTAAGCAGGTGCAAGCATTTCATAATATTCTTGGCTAGGTCAATAAATACAGCATTACAGTACAGGTTTCTTAGCCAGATAAAATGCATTCTAACACATTTTTCTGTGACATCGTGTGCCATTCAAACAAATGAAAATGTTCCTCCATTTCCATCTACAAGAATTGCTAGAGGAGGAGGAGAAGTAATAAATTAACATCATACTCTGATGCCAAAGTCTTGATTAGGATAAGTAGTAGATCTACTGTAATTGGGAAAGGCAACCGGAGTTAATGCCAGTGGTTTCACTTGACATTTTGAGCTATTTGCAAGTTTGTGCAAGTTTTGAAGAGCACAGTCTTTTCAAAATGCCAGCCCAGACATGATGAGGGCAGAGTGAGTTTTGAATTCAACATTGAATTCCATTTAGTCATGCAGCAAAAATAGGGGGGGGAGGAGGAGTTTACCATAGAAAAGAGACCAATTTGCCATTTCTTGACATATTTCTCCATATATGTCTATACATGCATACAGTATGTATGTATACCTCCATATATACATACCTATTGGGCAGACTTGGAACATGCTGGAATTTCTAGCATGTATACACTATTGAAACAGTGACGTCTACGCTGGCTGGGGCATGTCATGAGAATGGCTGACAGTCGGATTCCAAAAGATCTCCTATATGGAGAATTAGTGCAGGGAAAGAGCCTCAGAGGGAGACCACAGCTGCGATATAAGGATATCTGCAAGAGGGATCTAAAGGCCTTGGGAATGGACATTAATGACTGGGAAACCTTGGCCTCCGATCATTCAGCTTGGAGGCTAAAGACGCAGCATGGCCTTCTCCAATTCGAAGAGACACTTGTTCGGCAGGCTGAGGCAAAGAGGCAGTCCCGGAACCAGCAAAATCTGGCGGCTGGACAGGGGACAGAATGTATCTGCCCTCAGTATGGAAGGGATTGCCACTCTCAAATTGGCCTTTTTCCAAAGCATCCAAAGACCAGACAAAGAACAATAGATGGGAACTGATCAAGGAGTGATTCAACCTAGAAATAAGGAGAAATTGTCTGACTATGAGAGCAATCAACCAATGGAACAACTTGCCTTCAGAAGTTGTGGGTGCTTAATCACTGGAGGCTTTCAAGAAGAGACTGGACAGCCACTCATCAGAAATGATAGAAGGTCTCATGCTTTAGCAAAGGATTGGACTAGATGACCTACAAGATCCCTTCCAACTCTGCTATTCTGTGTTAAAACTGAAGGAGCTATATCAGCTCTCTTCTCAACTACATCTCATGAAGAAGGATTGTTTTCCTGAGTCATGCTGTTTGGCTCCTCTTATGGTCATCAGCCATGTGGTTTGGTCCTACATTTTATGGGGGCTTTTTCACTAGAGATGACCCTGCAGATGCCTAAAGACAGAGCTAGGTACTCAAGGACAGCTGCCGGACATTTGGCAATTGTGCTGCTTTTTCATGCCCATTTCACATGATAGGAAGCAACATTTTATAGCCTGCAACTGTGCCATGCAGTACTTGAATCTGAAGACGTGCATGCTGTACAGTTTGAGATATTCCATTTAAAATTAAAACAGTACAGAATAACTGTTGGTGAAACCCTAGTGCCAACATTAACGGCTCTGTTTGCCTTGAAAAGGTCAGGTAGATTATCTCAACCAATAGTTTAAATAACTAATTTTTTACAGCACAATATTGCTATTTAACAGAATATAAATGTGTGTGGTCGGATAGCAATTATTTGGCTTTATAACTCTAATTCTCATTTACCCATTGGGAGTTAATTAGAAAGCTTTATTGGTTTTTTTGGAACAACTGTTCATCACTATCATTTTATTCAGCACTGAGTTTTTGCATTTTACTAGATAGCATAAAAGTTGAGCTGAAAATTATAGTGCCAGGTTGGGGCTGGTTTTTGACTCGTCACATTAAAATGGCAACACATGACTATTATGAAGGGATCTTCAAGCAGAATTAAATTGTCTATTCAGTAGGCTATAAAAATGGATTCATTTGCTGTTCTAGCCCTCTAGGTTCTCAGCAGGACTTGATTATTAGGGCTGTGCAAACCAAAGAGGCATTTCACCTTCACAGTGCTCAAAGCAGAGCTTTGAACCTGCTTCACAAAACAATCCTGCCTCCCGCGTCCAGCAACAAAGTGATGCTGCTGTGTTGTTTTGCTTTGCTTCTGAGACTTCCTCCAGGAGTTTCAATTGCCAGAAGAGACTTCTGTACATACCTGCACAGAACCTTCTTCCAGCTATTGATCCTCCCAATTGACACTTAGAACCAATGCAATGGGAAACAAATCTGAGAACACTCATATCACTTCTGCCATAGGACCTCTCTCATGGAGGCAAATATGAGATGGTTTGCACCAGCTTCATGTTTATTTCAAGGGCTAAATGGTTTCTCTAATAAGGTCTCCTTGTTCTCTGAAGAGTGCCTACATCTCAGTAAAGCCCAGCTGTTTACTTTCATGAAAAACAGTGACTCATGTGGAGCATTATACATCCATGAGCTACCAAGTGTTTCAAGAATAGTGCATATGAGTGGCAGTATTCAGCCGGTTCGGTGAACTGGTAGCGGTGGCTGCAGGAGGTTCTGCCCATCCGCCCGGATGTCATCACATCCCGTTTTTTATGCTCTGTGCATGCGTGGAGGTGACACGTGTGCTCATATTTGCTAACCAGTAGTGAAGGTAAGTAAATACCACCCCTGGTGCATATGCACTGCTCACACATGCAAATAATTAAATCTTTAGCTGTAACTTGAAAGAGGAGTGAGAAGGAAGCTACTTGTCCAATTGAGTATTTGGGACATCTGTTTAATGGTGTTGTGGTGTTTCTCTAAATGGTCACATGAATACATTTATGGATAACCCATGGGTTGAGCAATTGTTCTCCAATTTTTAATTATTTAATTTATTTTATATGTCACCCATCTCCCTGGCAAGTGACTCTGGGTGGCTTACAATATCATAAATAAAACAATTATAGGATCAAAACATCAAACATTAAAAGCTAAAACATTAAAAACTAATGTGTAAATGGGATGGAGGTAAGATATTATAGTAATACTAGTCTAGTAGCCACCTCCAAAATAAGACACTCCCCTCGGGTTGTCTAATAGCTATAGCAGACTTATATACCACTTTACAGTGCTTTATAGCCCTCTCTAAGAGGTTTACAGAGTCAGCATATTGCCCTCAACAATCTGGGTCCTCATTTTATCAACCTCAGAAGGATGGAAGGATGAGTCAACCTTGAGCCAGTGAGATTTGAACTGCCGAACTGCTGGTAGCCGGCAGTCAGCAGAAGTAGCCTGCAGTATTGCATTCTAACCACTGCGCCACCATGGCTCTAAGCCAGGTTTTCAGCCTCTTTCAGAAGTCCTATAGGGTGGGAGCAGATTTCATTTCAGGGGGCATGATGTTCCAAAGAGTGGGAGTCATGGCAGAAAAAGTGTTTTCCTGGAGCTTGCCAACTGCAATTCCTTGGTCAATGAAATCTGGAACAATCTGGGTCACAAATGACCCAACTGAACAAGTAGTTAAACTTAATTAATCCTTTCCTTCTCCCTCCCCCCTCCAGTTACAACTACAAATTTAATTATTTGCATGGGTGAGCAGCGCATATGCACTATTCTTGAAACACTTGGTAGCTCAAAGATACATATTGCTCCACATGGGGTGGGCCAATCACATTGAGGTGAGATTGTTCCTCAGGTACTTGGACTCATGCCATATCGGGCTTGATAACCAAAGATATACAGGTAGGCCTTATGAAATAACCATTCATTCAGCAACCATTTGAAGTTACAGCAGTGCAAGGAAGAGTTTCAACTGGTCCTCATAGTTGCAACCATCACAGTTCCCTGCTGCTCCATGATCTCCATTTGCGACCTTCATTGCCAGCTTCTGACAAGCAAAGTCAGTGGGGAAGCCAGCAGGAAGTCACAAATGGTGATCACATGCCTGCAGGATCTTGTGACTATGCAAGATTCACCATAACAATGACAGTCAGGATTGCTGCAACTACCACTGTAGGTCAGCGTGGTCACATGACATCACACTCTACAATTGTTTTTCTTTCTCAATTACCATTGTTAAGTGAAGATTACCTGTGTGCATGGATGATACATGCATAGACTACATATTGAGAGCTAGGTGTATAGCAACTCCTTGGCCATTGAAAGTAATATATTATACTATATTATACTGTTGCAAAGACCACATACTGGATTGCACTTTATCAATGCTAATTCAAGTTCTGAATCTGTGCACCACTCTATACTGTGGGTTTCTTCTTCTCACCATTGATACAAATGCCTCTTCCCTTCTGGAGCTAACATTCCACATGGAACATCCATCATTCCCTATTTCCTGCAATGTTTGTTCAATTAAACTTTGCAGATGAAAGCTTGTCTTCCATATTCCCAGGATACTCAATTTACTTGTTTATGAAAGAGAATGAAAATAGACAAAATAATAATTCTACCCATCCCAGAGGACCTGACTTAACGTAATCTTCACCAATGGAAAACATTAGCCAAGCTCATGCATAATGCTATTAAGCCTGGATTTCAATACTGAGGTTTGTTGAATGAGCACAAAACATTAAGCCACAATAGGTGGTTTTTACATACCATGCTAAACTAAAATTACATAATGATTCAGCAATATGTTTAAATCAATCCAGTACATATAGTAGTATGCAGAAGTATATTTTGCCTTCTCAAATAAGCCCAGTAGAGAGATAGCCACATACTTGTGAATGCAACCATTTTGAATGACATGAAATGCTGGATTTGCTTATGGAATGCTACATCATATTTCTACCTACAGATAGTCCTTGACTTACGAACACAATTGAGCCCAAAATTTCTGTTGCCAAGTGAGATATTTGTTAAATGAATTTTGCCCCATTTTATAATCTTTCATGCCACAGTTGTTAAGGGAATCACTGCAAATGTTAAGTTAGTAACTTGATTGTTAAGTGCATCAGGTTTCCCCATTGACCTTGTCAGGTCACAAAAGGTGATCACATGACCCTAGGACACTGCAACTGCTTTAAATATGAGTCAGTTACCAAGCATCTGAATTTTGATCATGTGAACAATGAGGATACTGCAATGGTCGTAAGTGTAAAAAATGATCATAAGTCAGTTTTTTCAGTGCCATTGTAACTTGGAACAGACACTAAATGAACTTTAAGTTGAGGACTACTTGTATATAAAGAGACTGCTTGTTTTTATGTTTACATGTTCCCTTTAAACCAGGGGCGTCGTCATGGCGTCGTCAGGTGATGTATCGGGATTTTTTTCCCTTTTGCTAAACCAGGCAGGGACGGGGCCATCACGTGATGCATTCAACCTTTGGGCTGTGAGTTTGGCACCCTTGCTTTAAACAATTGCCTCATCTTAATAATTCATATTGACTTTGCTATTGTCAGCCTATTTACTGGTAAGCTGTTAATATCAATGTTTACTCTCTGACCATTTCATCCCAGCTACAGAAGAATGTTTGCCTGACATGTGAGCAAAATCCCATCTGGAGATGGAAAGATGTACCTTTCTCTGGTGTCAATCAAACTTAGATCCCATGCTTGCTATGTAAACACATGGCTGACAACAAGTGCTCTGAGCACATGAGCCAACTGTTCTAAAGGAAATGAAAAGGAATGGGTGGTGGTTTTTTTTTTTTTTTTCACAATGAGATCATGATTTTGTTTTGAAAGTTGCTTATTTCTGTTTGTTTGTTTGTTTATTTATTTGTTTGTTTGTTTGTTTATTTATTTATTTATTATATTTCTATACCGCCTTTCTCCCGTAGGATTCAAGGCGGTGTACAGTCAAGAAAAATATAGATACACAAACAACATAAAATTGCTAATTAAAATTATTATTATAATATAGTTTGGCCAAATTAAATAGAACCTAAAATTAGATAACGTTTTAAAAACATTCACATGTTCATATGTTTAGCCCGCTTGTTGGAACATCAGGGTTTTGAGAGCACGGCGGAAAGCACGGAGATCAGGGATATTTCGTATCTCAGGGGGCAGTTCATTCCAAAGGGTTGGAGCCCTCACGGAGAAGGCCCTCCCCCTGGGAGTCACCAGTCAGCATAATTTGACTGACGGTACCCTGAGTAGTCCCTCCCTGTGAGAACGAACTGGTCGGTGGGAGGCTATTGGTGGCAAAAGACGGTCTTGTAGGTATGTTCTGAAGCATATGTTCTCATAGGTAGTATGTTCTGAAGCATAGGCAATATTGGGTGGATCCGACAGCAGGCTGTTCTCCAGGAACATGCATTTGTGATAGAATACCACTCAGCTATGAAAAGCAAATAAACTAAAGATGGGAAATTGGCACACAAGTCAGTTAGGAAGTGGTTAGAACTGAAAGTGCCTAAGCAGTATCAACTGACATGGATCCAGGCTCCAAATCTGTCTGCATAAATATACATCCTTCAAGTGAGAAATTCTCACAAAAGTGAGAATAACTCATGAACCCTTTGCCAAGATTTTGCATTCCAACTTACATGATTTCTGATTGAAAGAATCAAAGCTTTGTAAACATTAGGCATTTGAGTGATGGGAGACAACTAAGTTTCCATGAACTTTAATTTTACACGTTAATAAACCCAGCCTTAATTCCATGGTAACATGCAAATCCAGTTTCGTTCAATTTAATTCAAAAAGTTCTTAACATCTATATATAAGCACTGGAATGCAAAGTAATAATTAGCAGAAACTGAAACCAACCATAAAGCAACCATTACTCAAATAGGGTACATGCTGTCCAGTGGTGGGTTTCAAATTTTTTTACTACCGGTTCTGTGGGCATGGCTTGGTGGGTGTGGCAGGGGAAGGATACTGTAAAATCTCCATTCCCATCCCACTCCAGGGGAAGGATACTGCAAAATGCCCATTTCCTCCCAATCATCTGGGACTTGGAAGGCAGAAAATAGATGGGGGCGGAGCCAGTCAGAATTTTTACTACCGGTTCTCCGAACTATTCAAAATTTCCACTGCCGGTTCTCCAGAATTGGTCAGAACCTGGTGAAACTGATGCTGTCTTACAGCCTTTGACATATGGACTTGATTCATCCACAGTAGAAAGACTTTTGCAGTTTGATTAAATCTATGTTGCGTAGCATTTAATTTTTTATGCCATAAGAAATAGGATTAGCAGTGGTCAACCTAAAAATCCTATTTCTCTAAGCTTCTGAGAATCAGTGTTCTTATTAGAGACCTGTGTCTCCAAAGAGTTTCTTAGAATGTCTTGAAATGTCCATAATATCGATATGGGCATATCATAAGCACTTATGGAAACATACCTACAACAAATGCTTATTTTTGTATTGCTATCCACAGAAATCTCACAATCAAGCTGCCTAAAATGTGAGACAATGTCCTTAAAAAAAATAATAGAAAAGGGTTGGGGGGGGAGTGTCTAAACATACTTCTAGATTAAAAAATGAACATTAAAAAACAAAAACAAAAAAATCTGTCCCATTTTGATAAACATATGTTTATGGGTCAGCAACATTATGAATTGCCAGTCAGATAGGAATTTGCATCTGTAGTCAGTTTGCATGGAAGTAACTCAGTTTTAATTGACCAATGAAGTGTGCATTTTCTCTTTTCAATTTAGCATTATTCTGCTTTTGCTCTTCTCTCAAGTCTCAATGATCTTTGAGTCAAAATATCAAGCTAGGCAGTGGTGGGATTCAAATAATTTAACAACCAGTTCGCCCAAGGTCAGGTTGGCTGTCATGGGAGGTGTGGCCCATCCCAGTCCTCCAGCTCTGCCACACATGTGGGACGAGCCTCCCACGATGGCCTATCTGACTCTGGGTGAACTGGTTGTTAAATTACACCCCACCACTATCAAAGTGGATCCTGGGCACTGCACTGCAATGGAGAAACAGGTAACAGAGCGGATGGCACGAGGGAAGGAGGAAGAACAGGGAGAAGAAAGAGGGAAAGCGGCCTACTCCTTCCCTCACACCAGCCGCTCCATTGCCCATTTCTCCATTGCAGAACAGCACAATGCCCAGGATTCACTTTGGTAGCAGAGGGTGGATAATTTAACAACCTGTTCGCCTGAAGTGGTGCGAACCAGCTGAATCCCACCACTGAAGCTAGGGATGACAGGGGTAGCCTCTCATAGCATCAAAGGAGTAGCTTACCTATGTTTTCTGTAACCGGATAAAGTGATATTTTGATTTATATATATGTATCCAAGGCAGGATGTACATTTTTATTTATTATGCAATCAAGGAAAACAGTTTAGGTCAGATTATTTGAAAAACGATTTTAAGATCAAACTTTTAAAATCATGCCTTCATTATGATTAGTATCACCAACTGAGAAAAGTTGTGCCAAAAATAATTGATATCCTAAAATTATCTCTTCTATTTCCTTCACAGTAGTATAAGTTATGTGCTATCCAATCAAAAGTTAGCTTAAAAAAAAGCCAGACTCCTTTTCTTCTTCAGTCATCACCTCACCCAATCTCAGCAGCCCTTGTTAAAGGATCATTTTGTTCAGCTTGAAAACAACTGCTTCTTG
Source organism: Pantherophis guttatus (assembly GCF_059756535.1). NCBI lineage: Eukaryota > Metazoa > Chordata > Lepidosauria > Squamata > Colubridae > Pantherophis > Pantherophis guttatus. The sequence goes on from NC_142063.1 coordinate 160,578,745, forward strand.
TTCAGTGGGAAGCCTTCCAAAGAAAATAAGTTATGAGAGAAGTTGTGACAATTCTGTCGCCTTTTATCGTCAAGGAATCAAAATTACATTGGTGCCTTTCTCCTATCTTTCAGTGATCTCAGAACAAATGCCAAGGATATCTGGGTTTTGATTTTAATTTAGATGCACTCAACATGATAACAGTACTTGTGAAGGTTATGTCCTCAAAGCAATATGTAACAGATTAATGCTACCCATGAGTCTTTATATATTCATATGGGCACTGTTGTCCTCCAATAGAGGAACAACAGTGGAAGAGTGTCTCCCTTCTTGTTGCAAAATAGCCAATGACATTTTCCCGCCTTTATTACATTGTCTGGCTCAGTGGCTAAGACACTGAGCTTGTCAATCAGAAAGGTCGGCAGTTCAGCAGTTCGAATCCCTAGTACAGGTCTCCTGCGTCAGTAGACAGTTGGAGTAAATGACCTCCAAGGTCCCTTCCAACTCTGTTACTGTTATCTTTATGTGTCCCCAACATTGCCTGAGTCTGCAAAATTCCTCACTTGAATATGGCACATTGGAGGTTATCCTGAAAGGATATTGAATTTCTTGTCCTTTGTAAGAGATTTGAAGTCTTTTGACTCATATGATTTGGTCATGTACTGTCATAGTTTCTTTTTCATTACATGTTACAACATGTGTTCATGTAGTCTTTGGAAAAAATACATTAAAGATATAAATGTGATGTTGAATTATACTTCTAAAACAAAAATTTGACATTTTATGAAGAACTCTGGTTTTATCAAGCCCTGGGGGCTAACAAGTGTAATTATTTTATGTGTACTGAAAAAAATGTATACTCCTGGTATTAAGGTTCAAGCTTCCTTACCTATTTTTGAAATATAATTGCATTCTAAAAATGAGAAGATGGAATAGTATTCTGATCTAGATTTAATAGTACCGTAGATTTAAGGGCTAAATTTATATTTGTAACATTTGAATCTTGTTTTCCCTTAGGTTCTTTTTCCTCCTTCCCTTATGTTTAGTTTATTTTAATGACTATATTATATGCAGTTTCTTCTTATATTATCTTTGTTTAATTGTTATAACTCTATTAATATTTTAATTATTTCTTCCTTTGCATTTAAATAGAAATCTGGCCATGAAAAGAATCTGCAAACCATGGGAGATGGCTTTAAAAAGACAGGCAAGGAGCTTGTGATCAGATCCAGTCCCTCTTTCTTGTCAATATAAGGTAAAGGCTCCCCTCACATATATGTGCTAGTCGTTCCCGATGCTATGTGGGCAGTGCTCATATCTGTTTCAAAGCCAAAGAGCCAGCGCTGTCCAAAGACATCTCCGTGGTCATATGGCCAGCATGACTAAATGCCAAAGGCACACGGAACACTGCTTAGTGGCTAAGACGCTGAGCAAAGATCAGAAAAGTCGGCAGTTCGAATCCCTAGTATATTGAGGGCAGGGGACTGGACTAGATGACCTCCAAGGTCCCATCCAACTCTGTTACTGTTACCTTCCCACCAAAGGTGGTCCCTATTTTTCTACTCACATTTTTTATGTGCTTTCGAACTGCTAGTTTGGCAGAAGCCGGGACAAGTAATGGGAGCTCACCCTGTTATGTGGCACTAGGGATTTGAACTGCTGAACTACCGACCTTTCGATCGACAAGCTCAGAATCTTAGCCACTGAGCCACCACATCTCTTTGTCAATATAAAGAAGCCCACAATAACAGCCCCCTCCTCCCTGCGTATGACAACCTCTCTTTTAATGAACAATGTCTCATCCAAATGTCTCTCCTATGGCATTGGGTGGCACATGTTGGAAAACAGACTATGGAACAAACAAACATATTTCATGTAGGGCTAGACTATGTTGTATGGGGAAGTATTTTTCCCAAGGGAAACCTGTGCAAAATGCAGCAGACTCCAAGTCAAATAGTAAAATGCTCCTCTGTGGAAATAAAGGGGAAATCAGATGAGTCAGAGGTAAGGGGAGAAGAGAATAAACTGAGGCATTTTAAGAATTAAAGATAATGTTTAATACAAAGCTAACAATTTTGTTTACACAAAAATGTACCATTGTAAGGAGCTATCAGGTGCAACAGACTAAGAAAGCAATGTTTGTCCCTCAGAAGGAAATAAGATTTTTCTTTGGCCAGGAACAATACTTTTGAGTGGGCAGAATCAAGATAAAATAAACTTTCTGGAAAATATATGCCTATTACAGTCATATATATGACTATAATTTTGTTGCTTGTATCTTTACGATTTATATTGATATTGTTTCCTGATTGCTTATTTGTACCCTATGACTATCATTAAGTGTTTTATCTTTATGATTCTTGATGAAGTATCTTTTCTTTTATGTACACTGAGAGCATATGCACCAAGACAAATTCCTTGTGTGTCCAACCACACTTGGCCAATAAAAATTCTATTCTATTCTATTCTATTCTATTCTATTCTATTCTATTCTATTCTATTCTATTCTATTCTATTCTATTCTATTCTATTCTATTCTATTCCTATTGATTTTTTCCAGTTCCTTGAATATAATTCCGCAAGTCTCAGTTAACTCCTAGGACTCTTTGCTCAGTACTTTTCATTGTTACTTGGTAGGCTTAGTAACACTTCTGTGCCTATTTATTTAATCTCATGGTTGAGCTAAAGAAAAGCTCCAAACTTTTAATACAAGTTGTCAAAAGTGCAGTTTTTTAAAGATGACATGAAATCAAGTAATATTTGACAACTGAAAAGAGCTCCCCTAAATGTTTTGTATTTTAAATATTTAGTTTCTCAAAAATATCTGTTAAATATGTGTAGCTGTTACTACTTAATACTAAATTGGTCAGTGGAATATATTGCTACATTATTTTTTAATGTTACAAACTATTTTTAATTGTCTCTTATGGTATCTATACTGTACTTCAAATTGATTATATGGGCCTCCAACAGTGTCAGTTCAGACCTGGGCATGGGACAGAAACTATATGGGTCATTCTGATGGATGACCTTTGGCAGGACTTCTAGTGGAGGCAGTGTAATAATCTTTGGCTTCCTAAATAATCTTGCTGTGTTTTGATACCTTTGGTAAGAATATCTTTCTGGACTGCCTGAAAGAGTTAGGAGTTGAAAGTGTAATGTTCTGGTGGGTTCTGCTCTAATCTGAGTGGGTGGATCCAGAGCAGGGGTGAAATGCTATTGGTTCAAGCCGGTTCACCCAAACCGGTAGTAAAAAATGCTACTGGTTCAACGAACCTTTAGTAAAAAAATGTAAAAAAAAGTTCCGACGATTGTGCATCGCTCACCTTTTTTTTTTTTTTACTTTTTAAGCATGTTTTTACTACCAGTTCTCCAGAACTGATAGTTAAAAATGCTTTAAAAAGTTTTTTTTAAAAAAAGTTTCAACAATGGCGCATTGCTCAGCTTATTGTCGGAACGTTTTTTTTTTTTTTACTTTTTAAGCATTTTTTTACTACTGGTTCAGGTGAATAGGTAGTAAAAAATGCTTTTAAAAAGGAAAAAAAAGGCTCGGACGATCATGTGACACAGCTATGATCGTCCGAGCCTTTTTTTTTTACTTTTTTAAAGCATTTTTTTTACTATCTATTTGCCCGAACCGGTAGTAAAAAATACTTTAAAAAACTTTTTAAAAAAGGTTCCCAAGATCGCAGGGCACAGCTGATTTCCCCCCCCCACACACACACTTATCTTCCCAAGCCTCCTTTGGGTGTGTACTGTGCATGCGCACGCAGCATGTACTTGGCACGCAGAGCGCATACGCAGCCAGCAAACTGGTAGCAAACCGGTTCAGATTTCACCACTGATCCAGAGGGTGGTGGTGGTGGGAGAAAGTCAGATTCATGAATGCTTCATTATTGAGTCCCTTCCCAATCCTGTTTTATATCTATGTGAAATACTGAGAGAGCTCATCTATCAATTCGAAATGGAGCATCAATAAATTGCCAACATCATTTGATTGCACTGGGATAATGATTGATTGCAGATGATATTCATTTATATACATCTGACCCAGGTCCTTTGGGAGGTATTGTAGATGTCATAGAATTGGATGGAGAAAAACAGTCTCAGACTGAACCCAAACATACAGCTCGTCCGCCTATATTTTTGAACCCAAACATACAGCTCGTCTGCCTGTATTTTTGAACCCAAAAATACAGCTCGTCTGCCTGGCTTGTCTGCCTGGAATCCACACTGTATATTGGACATTAACACAATTGAGCAAGTCCAGAGGTACTTCACAAGAAGAGTCCTCTACTCCTCTGCTCACAACAGAATACCTTATGTCACCAGGCTTGAAATTTTGGGATTGGAAAACCTAGAACTACATCGCCTATGGTCTGATCTAAGTGTAATACACAAAATTGTCTGTTACAACGCCCTACCTGTCAATGACTACTTCAGCTTCAACCGCAATAATACACAGGCAAACAATCAAGTCAAACTCAAGGTAAACTACTCTAAACTCAATTGCAGAAAATACGACTTCAGCAACAGAGTAGTCAACGCCTGGAATGCTGTACCATTGTTATAGTCTCAAACCCCCACAGCTTCAACCTTAAACTGTCTATGGTCAATGCATTCCTAAGTGGTCTGTAAAGGGGAGGGGTGCGTAAGTGCAAGTGCACCATCGTGCCTATCATCCTTGTCCTACTGCCCCCATTTACTTGTACTCATTTCCTGTGTTCATGTCCATGTTTATACCTATACCTATTATTTAGTACATGTTCGACAAATTAAATTAAATAAAAAATAAAATAAAACAACAGAGCAGGAGTTGATTCAGAGGACAATTGATTCCAGGTTTCCACCATCTTTGACTCTTGAAGAGTTTGTTCCCACCACAAAACCAGACTTACTGTTGGAGGGTGTTCCTCCTAGATTTACAACTTCTGCTGAAAGAGTAAGTGTATACCCTGCAACCTTACTTGGAAGAGAATGCAGTGAAGACCATCATTCTTGCCCTGGTTGTAAAGAGGAAGAAAGATGAGCTGGACAGGGAAAGAGAAGATTCATTATCAAGACAACAGGGAGATAAACGTTGCAGAAGTTCAGATAAGGGAGACACTACTTAATTCACACAATAGATAAAAGAGCCGGAGGGGAGGAGGAGGAGGAGGAGAAGCAGATTCAAAGTTGCAAGATTTTGTTGGTGACTTTATCATTTTATTTTATTATATGAACTACAAAGAAGAAAAGAAAATAGGAAATTAAGGGAGGGAAAGGGAGTGGAGAAAAGGGGGTGTGAGATTCAAGGGGGAAGAGAAAAAGAAAGAAGAGAGGTATTGACTTCCAACTCTTCCTAGCACATTACAAGATAAACACACTCCAACCTCAACTTTTTGCTTTTACACATTAATATATAACCA